>NC_092086.1:55705959-56005959 GCF_045679555.1 Salvelinus alpinus | reverse complement strand
AGAGTCGCAATTCAACAGCTCAGACACAAGAGGTATGTGGCAGGGTCTACAGTCTATCACGGATTACAAAAAGAAAACCAGCCCCGTCGCGGACCAGGATGTCTTGCTCCCAGACAGGCTAAATAACTTTTTTGCCCGCTTTGAGGACAATACAGTGCCACTGACACGGCCCGCTACCAAAACCTGCGGGCTCTCCTTCACTGCAGCCGAGGTGAGTAAAACATTTAAACGTGTTAACCCTCGCAAGGCTGCAGGCCCAGACGGCATTCCCAGCCGCGTCCTCAGAGCATGCGCAGACCAGCTGGCTGGTGTGTTTACGGACATATTCAATCAATCCTTATCCCAGTCTGCTGTTCCCACATGCTTCAAGAGGGCCACCATTGTTCCTGTTCCCAAGAAAGCTAAGGTAACTGAGCTAAACGACTACCGCCCCGTAGCACTCACTTCCGTCATCATGAAGTGCTTTGAGAGACTAGTCAAGGACCATATCACCTC
This sequence comes from Salvelinus alpinus, assembly GCF_045679555.1. Lineage (NCBI taxonomy): Eukaryota > Metazoa > Chordata > Actinopteri > Salmoniformes > Salmonidae > Salvelinus > Salvelinus alpinus. Next base: position 56,005,464 of record NC_092086.1, on the reverse strand, counting down.
CACCCTACCGGACACCCTAGACCCACTCCAATTTGCTTACCGACCCAATAGGTCCACAGACGACGCAATCGCAACCACACTGCACACTGCCCTAACCCATCTGGACAAGAGGAATACCTATGTGAGAATGCTGTTCATCGATTACAGCTCAGCATTTAACACCATAGTACCCTCCAAACTCGTCATCAAGCTCGAGACCCTGGGTCTCGACCCCGCCCTGTGCAACTGGGTCCTGGACTTCCTGACGGGCCGCCCCCAGGTGGTGAGGGTAGGTAACAACATCTCCACCCCGCTGATCCTCAACACTGGGGCCCCACAAGGGTGCGTTCTGAGCCCTCTCCTGTACTCCCTGTTCACCCACGACTGCGTGGCCATGCACGCCTCCAACTCAATCATCAAGTTTGCGGATGACACTACAGTGGTAGGCTTGATTACCAACAACGACGAGACGGCCTACAGGGAGGAGGTGAGGGCCCTCGGAGTGTGGTGTCAGGAAAATAACCTCACACTCAACGTCAACAAAACAAAGGAGATGATTGTGGACTTCAGGAAACAGCAGAGGGAGCACCCCCCTATCCACATCGACGGGTCAGTAGTGGAGAAGGTGGAAAGTTTTAAGTTCCTCGGTGTACACATCACGGACAAACTGAATTGGTCCACCCACACAGACAGCGTTGTGAAGAAGGCGCAGCAGCGCCTCTTCAACCTCAGGAGGCTGAAGAAATTCGGCTTGTCACCAAAAGCACTCACAAACCTCTACAGATGCACAATCGAGAGCATCCTGTCGGGCTGTATCACCGCCTGGTACGGCAACTGCTCCGCCCACAACCGTAAGGCTCTCCAGAGGGTAGTGAGGTCTGCAGAACGCATCACCGGGGGCAAACTACCTGCCCTCCAGGACACCTACACCACCCGATGTCACAGGAAGGCCATAAAGATCATCAAGGACAACAACCACCCAAGCCACTGCCTGTTCACCCCGCTATCATCCAGAAGGCGAGGTCAGTACAGGTGCATCAAAGCAGGGACCGAGAGACTGAAAAACAGCTTCTATCTCAAGGCCATCAGACTGTTAAACAGCCACCACTAACATTTAGCGGCCGCTGCCAACATACTGACTCAACTCCAGCCACTTTAAAAATGGGAATTGATGGAAATTATGTAAAAATGTACCACTAGCCACTTTAAACAATGCCACTTAATATAATGTTTACATACCCTACATTACCCATCTCATATGTATATGTATATACTGTACTCTATATCATCTACTGCATCTTGCCATCTTTATGTAATACATGTACCACTAGCCACTTTAAACTATGCCACTTTATGTTTACATACCCTACAGTACTCATCTCATATGTATATACCGTACTCTATACCATCTACTGCATCTTGCCTATGCCGTTCTGTACCATCACTCATTCATATATCTTTATGTACATATTCTTTATCCCTTTACACTTGTGTGTATAAGGTAGTAGTTGTGGAATTGTTAGGTTAGATTACTTGTTGTTATTACTGCATTTCGCTACACTCGCATTAACATCTGCTAACCATGTGTATGTGACTAATAAAATTTGATTTTGATTTGATTTGATTTGCTCCAAACAAAGGATACGCTTCGGGAAAGTCGTATTCCTGGTCATAATGTTGGTAAGTTGACGTGGCTCTTATATCCAATAGTTCTTCTTGGCTGTATGTAATAAAAACTTAAGATTTCCTGGGGTAACAACGTAAGAAATAATACATAAAAAAACAAAATACTGCATAGTTTCCGAAGGACTCGAAGCGAGGCTATCATCTCTGTTGGCGCCATCTTTGAAAGTAGGCATACCAGTATTGCTTGGGTAAAATATAAACTAGTTCATGTGCCTTGACACAGTGATATAAAGGCCTAAGGCCAGGACAATAAGAAGACAGAATAAACTCAACCACACATTTGTTTCATTACAAAATCAGAGAGAACAATCTGTTCAGTGAAGTTCACAAAACATATTGCATGCAACAAACAAAATGTTTCTGACATTTTCGGACTACTAAACAACTATTGATTTAGAACCACAGAGTTACCACAAGTCGCAAATGAAACAGGAGCTTCTATATGCATACTGAACGGCAGTAGTTAACTTGTTCTTTAAAAACTTATTTGGGATAGGGGGCGGTATTTTGACATCCGGATGAAAAGCGCGTCCAAAGTAAACTGCCTGCTACTCAGGCCCAGAAACTAAGATATGCATATTATTAGTAGATTTGGATAGAAAACACTCTGACGTTTCTAAAACTGTTTGAATCATGTCTGTGAGTATAACAGAACTTATTTGGCAGGCGAAACCCCGAGGACAAACCATTCAGAATTTTCTTTTTTTGAGGTCACTCTCTTTTCAATGGGAATCCAGTTTTCTAAGCGACTTTCTTGCAGTTCCTATCGCTTCCACTGGATGTCAACAGTCTTTAGAAATTGGTTGAGGTTTTTCCTTTGAGAAATGAAGAAGTAGCACTGTTCAGAACGAGGGTAGAGGGAAGTGTAATCTTTATTAGAGGCGCGTGAACTGAAAGCTCGCTACACTTTGTTTTCCTCCGGTATTGAACACAGTATATCCCGTCTTAGCATGACAACGACCCGAAACACACAGCCAGGGCAACTAAGGAGTGGCTCCGTAAGAAGCATCTCAAGGTCCTGGAGTGGCCTAGCCAGTCTCCAGACCTGAACCCAATAGAAAATCTTTGGAGGGAGCTGAAAGTCCGTATTGCCCAGCGACAGCCCCGAAACCTGAAGGACCTGGAGAAGGTCTGTATGGAGGAGTGGGCCAAAATCCCTGCTGCAGTGTGTGCAAACCTGGTCAAGAACTACAGGAAACGTATGATCTCTGTAATTGCAAACAAAGGTTTCTGTACCAAATATTAAGTTCTGCTTTTCTGATGTATCAAATACTTATGTCATGCAATAAAATGCTAATGAATTACTTAAAAATCATACAAATGTGATTTTCTGGATTTTTGTTTTAGATTCCGTCTCTCACAGTTGAAGTGTACCTATGATAAAAATTACAGACCTCTACATGCTTTGTAAGTAGGAAAACCTGCAAAATCGGCAGTGTATCAAATACCTCTTCTCCCCACTGTATATAAATTTGCAAAAATGTCTAAAAACCTGTTTTTGCTTTGTCATTATAGGGTATTGTTTGTAGATTGATGTGGGGGAAAAACGATTTAATCCATTTTAGAATAAGGCTGTAACGTAACAAAATGTGGAAAAAGTAAAGAGGTCTGAATACTTTCCAAATGCACCGTATGCACAACAAATACGTATAAACACTAATAAACATATCATTAAACATTTCAATATCTCTGCTCTCTCAATTCTAACTCATTACTTAAATCTTGAAAAAGATACTTTAGCAGCAATTTCTTTTGGCCATCTATCGAAGTGTTAGTAACATCCCCTTGGTCGAAGACCAAAAACTGCAGATCAAATCAAATCAAATTTTATTGGTCACATACACATGGTTAGCAGATGTTAATGAGAGTGTAGCGAAATGCTTGTGCTTCTAGTTCCGACTGTGCAGTAATATATAACAAGTAATCTAACAATTTCACAATAACTACCTTATACACACAAGTGTAAAGGAAAGATTAAGAATATTTACATATAAATATATGGATGAGCGATGGCCTCGAGCTTAATGACGCGTTTGGAGGGTACTATGGTGTTAAATGTTGAGCTGTAATCGATGAACAGCATTCTTCTTACAACAGAGAAGATAGGGACAAAAGGAAAAACTCAAATGAAACCCTATTATAACCTTAATATACATTTCATATGGCGCATTACAGCTGACCAGAGTGACATGGGGCTATGGTAAAACAGCATGTAGTGTATTACGGTTTCTGGTTGGGGAAGGTTTTAATAGTCACCGTGGGTACCACATCACCGATGCACTTGCTAATAAACTCGCTCACCGAATCAGCGTATACATCAATGTTGTTGTCCGATGCTATCCGGAACATATCCCAGTCCATGTGATCGAAGCAATCTTGAAGCATGGAATCAGATTGGTCGGACCAGTGTTGAACAGACCTGAGCACGGGCGTTTCCTGTTTTAGTTTCTGTCTATAGGCTGGGAGCAACAAAATGGAGTCGTGGTCAGATTTGCCGAAAGGAGGGCGAGGGAGGGCTTTGTATGTGTCGCGGAAATTAGAGTAGCAATGGTACAGAGTTTTGGCATTCGATATGCTGATACAATTTAGGGAGCCTTGTTTTCAGATTTAGCCTTGTTAAAATCCCCAGCTACAATAAATGCAGCCTCAGGATATGTGGTTTCCAGTTGATATAGAGTCCAATGAAGTTCTTTCAGGGCCGTCGAGGTGTCTGCTTGGGGGGGTATACACGGCTGTGATTATAATCGAAGAGAACTCTCTTGGTCGATAATGTGTCGGCATTTGATTGTAAGGAATTCTAGGTCAGGTGAACAAAAGGACTTGAGTTCCTGTATGTTGTTATGATCACACCACGACTCGTTAATCATAAGGCATACACCCCCGCCCTTCTTCTTACCAGAGAGATGTTTGTTTCTGTCGGTGCGACGCGTGAAGAAACCGGGTGGCTGTACCGACTCTGATAACGTATCCCGAGTGAGCCATGTTTCCGTGAAACAAAGAATGTTACAATCTCTGATGTCTCTCTGGAAGGCAACCCTTGCTCGAATTTCGTCTACCTTGTCAAGAGACTGGACATTGGCGAGTAGTATACTCAGGAGAGGTAAGCGATGTGCCCGTCTACGGAGCCTGACCAGAAGACTGCTCTGTCTGCCCCTTCTGCGGCGCCGTTGTTTTGGGTCGCCTACTGGGATCCGATCCATTGTCCTGGGTGGTGGTCCAAACAGAGGATCAGACTTTGTGGCTGTGGGTGCTGGTTTTCGTAGGCAAGAAATAATTTTGTTGTAGACCTCCTTTGTCTGATCATTCACACTGGGATGGACTCTCCTTCTGGAGGTCTTGGGTGTCTCTCAATTTGTGCTTGGTCCACTGGGGCTTGGACTGGTGCTTGCACTGCAGAGGGGTCTTCTAGGCTCATTGTGTATTTTATCATCTTCCTGAAAAGCAAAACAAATCATGTTTGTGTGAGAGGAAAAAAATGTCCAAAGGCATCTATGAACAGTAGTTTATTCACATGATTTAAATCAATGTTTCTCAATTAATTCCTAGAGGAATTGAAGGTGTGGCTATTGTCCTAGCTTTAACATGGTCCCCTGATTTTGACCTGCCTGCTGTAGATGAATCATATGATGCAGAATTTGTCCTTTATAGCTGAAGCTGTTGCGAAGAAGGATATATATTTTTTATTTATAATACTTTTATGCGGACAAGACAGAAATGTATATACACCCACACACACATTAGTTGGAGAGGCTGGATCAGCATCCAAATGAACATACTTATGGGATCGGCTTAGTTAGATAAATCTGCCTATTATTTAACAAGCTTCAGCAAGATACGGTTATTAGTCTTTACATCTGACCAACTTATGTAGATGTTGGAGGATGTCAAATGTCACTACTTTTGCCCACTTTAAACTGAGTTGGAGTGTGTCTGGCTTCATTCTTCATCTGCTAAACAAACTCTAGGAGGCAGGGCACAGCCTGGTTGCAAACAAATAACTGTATAAGACTGGGGAGGAAACCATGGCCACAGGTTAACACGTCTCAACATCTGGATCTGGCTAACCAGGCCATGGTATGGAGTAAACCGTTGCTAGTATTGCTAGCTACCTTCATAAGAAGCCTGATTTGTGCTGTTTTGATTGCTCTGATTTAATATAATTCAACATCAACCAATGTATTACAGTTTCTCTTAGTTTTAGTTATCCCAAGAGTTTACATTGCAGTTGACAAGCAGCTAAGTTAGCAACGCGATCGCAATATATATATTTTGACCTTTTCTACCTAGCTAACGTTACCACCTATCCTGCATTCCACTAATTAGCTGCATGAGTGACAGTTCAAACTTCCCGTTGACAGTGGTGGTACAGTGGCATCGCGCCATTGTGCTTGATAAGGTGTTATATCAAAGACGACTCCTTTCTTAGAAGAGTTAGTTAATATTACTGCTCAGTGATCATTCCTGTCTCTTGCTTCTTCTACCAGCAAAGACAGTCAACGCAACCGCCATTAATGAATTCAGGTTTTCTAATTTATCTGTGGTTTTACTTTGTGATTGGCTAGAAGGGAGTAAGATGTATCATTGTTCTTCTACTTTTCCTGGCTGGCAAAGTACCAGGATGTTGTTGAGAGCAGTTTGGAAACTGAATCCATCTGAGAAATTGAGTAAATGAAACTTTGGTCAAGTTGAAATTATAGTTTGTAAACTTGATACACATCAAATTTATGCAATATCTACCATATTGAAACTGAATATATAAAATATTGAATTTGAATAAAATTTAAATTGAATTAAAACAAACATTTGTTCAATTCAGTTTCAAATCATGAAATACAAGTTCAATTTAAGAATTTAATTATTACATTTGTGAATTACGAATTCAAAAATATTGAATTCAAATTAAATATCCTAACTCAAATTATAAAATTAAAATGTAATATCCTAACACAAATTATAAAAGTAAAATACAATTCTGTTGGCACGGAAATTTCTACATACACTTCATACCTCGAAATCGCCTTGCTATTCATGTTGAATAAATTTGTCTGTGAATTTGAACCAAGCAAGCTGATAAATCGTTCATTTTACATCTTGCCTGCATCTTGTCTAGGTTACTGTTGGCTATCTGAAATTAGATGTATGCCGATCAGGGGCTGTAGGCTACCTGCATCTAGCTAACCAAACTATGGCAAAGTTTAATTACAATATAAACCCAGATTTTAGCCAGTAGGCCTAGCCTATTCCTATTGAAATAACAAGTCAATCTCGAAAATTGGCCATTTATAACGGCTTGTAGTCTTAAAATCTGGCACATAATAAAGTCACAATTGCCTGAAATTTGCAATTCGATTCATAAACTTCGTCCACGTATTTCTTTCACAGATTTCGAGATCCTCTGTCCAACTTTCATCCCTCAAACAAACTCCTGTCAAATGTATCTATATTATGCACATGTGCATATTCTATTTACAATCACAGCAGTTAAATCGACATCCATTAATGGAAAATGATCTAGCGAGTTTAATGAGAAAGGATTATCATTTTAATTCCTTAAATTCCTTTGTTAGTCAAGTTAGCTCTCAATAATGATTATTTTGATGGAAAACCGAATTTTGCTTCTTATGTCTTTATAAGTTATGTTGATATTCCTTCTTTATTCGCTCGATAACGTTATGGGGAAAGGTGGCAACTCCTCGCTTACTGCAGAAGAAAATGGGCTCATTTCCATGCCTTGTGGTTCAATGTTGAGTGGTATTTGGGCTAGACATTTCAGCGAGACCTGTCAACCCTTGCGCCAATGGCTAAAATGGCTAAATTACTTCCGAACAAGAAGGGTCCACGGAGCTCCTCAAATATAGAACAATGAGTTAAAAAAAATCTATAGCCTCTCCCCTTGTAGCCCATGAAATCACATGAATACTCACTTTCCAAAAAATCCATAGCCTCTCCCCTTGTGGCTCATATGAAATCACACTTTCACTTTCACTTTCCAAACATCACTTGAAGTGTACTTCCGTGCTTGTGGGATATCTATTTTATCTTCGAAAATAACTTTAATAACAACTTGTTGGCCTACAGTTGAAAACGTTGTCATTACGTCCTCTCCGTCCTTCGTCCAAACCCGCGTCTATCGGTACTCGTCTGATTGAATCAATCCGCCCGGGGCCTGTATTGAAATGTAAATAGTCTACATCACGTCAAACTTTAATTTATAAGTGTATATATATGCCACCCAATATGAACCGGATCGTTCATTATTAAACTATTAATAATATTCAGTGACCTGGTAAATATTGGATTTTTTTCGACAAAGAAAAGTGTATTGAAGACTTGCAGTTGCGTCTGCGCCAATGGACCAGTTGGATTTTCTGACAGATGAGGAGTTACTGCGGTTTTTCCGCTGTAGTAGGACAGAGATGTCGTGCATGGAGCAACCACACACCTTTCTTAACCAGCTCCGAGACCACCACCTCATTCCGGAAGAAATGTACAAGGTGAGAGCAGTAGACTGGACTACCAAGTTTCTATACACACACCCGCCCACTCAAAGTTTAAGCAAGCAGCGCTAAATTACATCCTACCAACCACGGACCCACGCCGACGTCTTTTAGATGTATTATTTTTTTTGTCCTGACCTGACTCTTATTGGGAGGTACGGATTGGACTTGACCAAATCGGAACCAATCACAGACGTCAATGTTTGGTTCAGATTTGGTCCGGTCTGTACTGGCCTTGATTTCAACGTCCACAGACATCTAGTCGGGACAGGCCTTTATTTGGCCTAAACATAGATGTGTATATTTGGGCAAGATTTGGTCAGTCCGGATTTGGCCCAAACATTGACAGATGTCTATGATTTGTTGAGAAATCTGAACCAATCATAGACATCAATGTTTTACAGGTTTGGACAGCACTGTGCAGTAATGTAGAGCACAGCAGAGTACAGTACTGTAAATAAAAGTAAAGTATAGTTCAAAACAGTAGAGCACAGAGTATAGTACTGTATTCTACCCTACTTTACTCTACTGAACTAAACTGTACTCTACTGAATTAAACTGTACTGTACTCTAATGTATTATACTGTACTGTACTGTACTCTACTAAAGTAAACTATACTGTACTGTATCGTACTGTGCTCTACTATACTCTACTGAAAAAACCCCGATTAAACCGTGTAACAAAACAAATTGTAGTCTACAGAATTGATTTGGTAAAATTATTTATCCTATTTTGTATGCTCTTGAGTGTACTGTGTACACTAACACCAGTTACTGTCCTATTGCTAGCTGGTAACAGGTCTCAGAATGTTATTGTATGAGTGGAAATTGGAGTTGATGATCATTGATTCATAAGGCCTGATGTGTGTCCATAAATCCCTGTCTGTCACAGGAACTTATTGAGATGGTGGTTGCTAGAGAATCAAGTCTATCACTCCACTCCAGCCTTAATTTGACAACCCTCATAAATTGGACTATAGTTTTGTATTTGACCCCTCCTGCAGAAGCTGATTCGGATGAGGAGTAAGGAGCTGAGGGAGAAGGGTGTGTACCAGATGTTGGACTGGGTGGAGGCAAAGACTCCCAACAGCATCAAGGTGTTCTGGAACTGTGTGTTCAGGGACCACCTTCTGCTGCAGTACCCCACGTTACGCCTGCTACAAAACCGCCTGCTGGACGGTCAGTTCTGGAGTCTTCACTCTTATTATTATATTATTATGGCATTCGAATGGATAGGTTAATATCTAAATATAATTCTAACTCCTAGTAGAGTATAAATGTAGTCACAATGGTGGATACTTAGAAGTTGAAGTTCAATGCCCTGTCAAATGTATATTCTAATTGTTTTAATTAGTTGTAAATGATTTAGGTTGCATGGTTTGCTAAATTTTGCCTCCAATCCCATGCAGGGTCGTTCACATTCTATGAGAAACTGCCAAAGAAGGTGGAGAAGGAAGAGGAGGAGGATGATAAAAAGAAGGCTTCAGCAGAAGGAGAAGAAGAGGAGGAGGAGGATAAGAAGAAGGCTTCAGAGGAAAGGGAAGAGGAGGAGAAAGAAGAGGAGGAGAAGACAAGAAGGAAAAATAGTAAACAGAAAGAGAGAAGTGAGAGTGCTGAGGAGGAGCAGCCCAGCACATCCACCCAGTCCAACCCCAGTCAGAAGAGGAAAGTCCAGAGGCCGACCAACTGTGAGTCCCAGGATTCATGCTGCCTTCTGGGAAAGAGGAGGACTTGAGTCAGAAAGTCTAAAGTCCCTCTGTAACCTTTTTTTGGGGGGTGAAATATGTTTCTTTTTAATTTCAAGTCACATCTTAATGTTTGTCCGGAACGTGTCCCCATGCAGGTTTTCCTTCCAGGAAGGGGGAGAAAGATGACATCTGGACCAGGCCCATCTACAAGACCCAGCTCCCAGTCACCTGTGGGGACAAAGAAGGCAATCTCATCAGGAACAAGCTGGCCAAAGGTAGGTCGTAACAATGGACTTAATGTGATGTGATTCTCTGTGTTTCTGTGTAACGGTGGCTGTGGTTCGGTCCCAATAACCGTGCCTGAGACCTTAAAGGGACAATTTGCAGTTGCTACATTGGTTTTTGGACATTTATGATATGTATCCATTGATTCTTGAAGAATATAACTTATAAATGCCTCATGAACTTAGTTCAACTGTCTTACCCCATCAGAACAAAATATAAGCTTGTTTAACTCCAATGTTTGTTCACAAAGTAAATGTAAACAAACCCTCAAAGCATGGTTAAAACTAGAATGTTAATAGCATGGATGGTCAGTCTTTGCATCCATAGCCCATTTTATGAATTTGAGAGTGGTTACATTTCTCCAGCCCTGAGACCAGAGCCTATATCCACAAAGCATCTCAGAAAAGGTCCTAGGGATCCTGTTAAAACAAGTTTTAAGACAACAAAAAGACAACTCACAGTAGGTTTTAGGATATCGTAAGATACTTCCCAGACAAATTCTGAGTCAGGATTAAAATCAAGTTTATCTCAGCGGGGAATCACAACATTTTGAGCTTCCGCAAATGAAAGATAGTGATGATGCTCATTGACAATGTTGCAAATGATGGGGAATAACCAATCGTGATGAGACATTGCCCCGTGTGGCTCAGTTGGTAGAGCATGGCGCTTGCAACGCCAGGGTTGTGGGTTCATTCCCCACGGGGGGACCATGATGAATATGTATGAACTTTCCAATTTGTAAGTCGCTCTGGATAAGAGCGTCTGCTAAATGACTTAAGTGTAAATGTAATTGCCAGTTGTGAACTCTATAGGTAAAGCGCTTCAGACAACCACGGCGAATCTGACTGTAGTCAAATGTTGCAAAAGTAAAAAGTTTTATATAATTTTAGCCTGGAACAATCACTTTTCCTACTCTAATATGTTGGCAAATATAACCTTTTTTATTATTCTGATGGTTTCTAAAAGTGGATTATTTTCACAAGATTACCTTTATATCAACACACTCGTCACTCCCATTTAACAACTCTGAATTGCTTTGCCACAGGAGACATCAAGTCACTTGCCGATAATGTTGCATACAACGTTTGAAAGGTCTATCATGTTCATCGAACATTTACATTTAAGTCATTTAGCAGACGCTCTTATCCAGAGCGACTTACAAATTGGAAAGTTCATACATATTCATCCTCAAGTCACAAGTCAACATAAGCCCTAGATGCTTTCAATTCAATTTCAATTTCAATTGCCGAATTTACAGGCATGCCCAATTTAGACATATTTTTTGTAACAAAGTGATGTTGCTCTCCAAATGGATAACTTGAAATAACAGAAAAACTGGTGTATTTATTAGCCTAGTGTTTATAAGTATATATACTTGTAGAATAGGCCTCTTGAAATCGTTGTCAAAAGCTCAAGACATACTGTTACATGTACAGTAGGTCTAGATTATTAATGGATTGATCATATAGAAATATCTAAACATTATTTTAACAACTCCAAAGTAATTGCATGTGGCGCAGGAACCACTGACTTACTGCATTTTTCCATTACCAAGACACCTGCTGATAATTCTTAACTGGTTAGGACAGCTCATGAAGTGTCCTAAATATCTGTCGAGTAGGTGTGACTTTTATGACTAAAGGCATCATGCATAGCTTTTATGTTTACCCGATAAATGTTCTACTATGAGACCATTTGTGGATACGGGCCCAGATCTAATGTATAGTCTTTAGTGGGTTAACACTGTATTGTGATGTGCAGGAGACCCAGGTTTCAATCACAGTCAGGCAAATGTGTACTGCGGTCTATTTGACTTTGCATTGTTTTAATTTGTGGTGGTATGTATGATGTCTGACTTCCTCATTGGTTTGTTTCAGGGGAGAGGTGCATTGTGGTCCAGGGTCGCTGGTTCACCCCAAGTGGCTTTGAGGAGTTTGGGGGGAAGAAGACCAGAAAGAACTGGAAGTACAGTATCCGCTGTAGCGGCACCACTCTGGGAGAACTGATCCAGGTACAGCATATATTTTGATTAGATTTATTTGACCATTTAAAAACACAATTCAACCAGATGTGCATACAATTGATTTAAAATCATAAAATAAAACACAGAAAAGTTGAACAGCTTGGTCACTTTTCATACTCTAATCAGGCCTATGTCATTTGGACAATGTTGCCATACACTACTACACTGGGATATATATATAGGTCTGTATCATATACAATATCATATAGGGGAGACTGGGGTTGGTTGTCACACTTTTTACTCTTGTGTGTATTTCTCAGCACCAGCATATTTTACAAGACTTTTCAATATTAGGAGAAACACCAAGGTGTTGGGTTGAAATGGGGGCCCTTTTTAGCCTCATCTTATTCCAACACGGAGTCACTGTAAGACCTTTAAACAGGTTAATATTCACAAGGTCGCAGGGCCGGACAGTTTACCAGGACGCATACTCAGAAAATGCACTAACCAGCTGGAAAGTGTGTTCACATACTGTACATATTTTTTTGGAACTCAGTCTCGCTGTCAACTTACTTTTGAAAGGTGAAACTTAGACATTGGGTAGTGCATCATCAGTTTTCCTCATCAGATCAACTAGTCCATGTCAGTTAATGTTGTTTAGCTAGGTGAATGCCTTCTTGATGTCTTGACATGTTGCTTCAATATATCCACATCATTTCGCTCCCTCATGATGCCATCTATTTTGTGAAATTCACCAGTCTCTCCTGCAGCAAAGCACCCACACAACATGATGCTGCCACCCCCGTGCTTCACGGTTGGGATGTTGTTCTTCGGCTTGCAAGCCTCCCCCTTTTTCCTCCAAACATAACGAGGGTCATTATGGCCAAACAGTTCTATTTTTGTTTCATCAGACCAGAGGATATTTCTCCAAAAAGTAAAATTTTTGTCCCCATGTGCAGTTGCAAACTGTAGTCTGTCTTTTTTTATGGCGGTTTTGGAGCAGTGGCTTTTTCCTTGCTGAGCGGCCTTTCAGGTTATGTCGATATAGGACTCGTTTTACTGTGGATATAGGTACTTTTGTACCTGTTTCCTCCAGCATCTTCACAAGGTCCTTTGCTGTTCTTTTGGGATTGATTTGCACTTTTCGCACCAAAGTATGTTCATCTCTAGGAGACAGCTCTTTCCTGAGCGGTATGACAGCTGCGTGGTCCCATGGTGTTTATACTTGCATACTATTGTTTGTACAGATGAACGTGGTACCTTCAGGCGTTTGGAAATTGCTCCCAAGGATGAACCAGACTTGTGGAGGTCTACAATTGTTTTGCTGAGGTCTTGGCTGATTTATTTAGATTTTCCCATGATGTCAAGCAAAGAGGCACTGTTTGAAGGTAGGCCTTGAAATACTTCCACAGGTACACCTCCAATTGACTCAAATTATGTCAATTAGCCTATCAGAAGCTTCTGAAGCCATTGAATCTTTTTCTGGAATTTTCCAAGTTGTTTAAAGGCACGGTCAACTTAGTGTATGTAAACTTCTGACCCACTGGAATTGTGATACAGTGAATTATAAGTGAAATAATCTGTCTGTAAACAATTGTTGGAAGAATTACTTGTGTCATGCACAAAGTAGATGTCCTAACCGACTTGCCAAAACTTTTGTTTGTTAACAAGATATTTGTTGAGTGGTTGAGAAACGAGTGTTAATGACTCTGACCTAAGTATATGTAAACTTCCGACTTCAACTGTAGCCTTTTCCCTCATGCCTCTCTGAATTGTTAACAGACGTCATGTCTGTGACAGAGATGCAAATGCAGTGAATTGTGCATAGACCTATCAACTTTGTGACTGTCTGAAGAGTCACAATGACAGCTCAAAGAGGCACATGTTCTTTTATAGCAGCGATCATCAACTAGATTCAGCGGTTAGACGTTTTTTTCTTGAGCGGATGGTCGGGGGGCCAGAACATAATTACAAATCATTTGTAGACTGCAAATTGACCGCAAGAAGCCCAAACAGATATAAAATTTGACTAAAACATAATAATTTGAACCTTGCTTGAATTTGTATATGATATGATTACAGGTGTGTGGAAATACTTGAACAGATTTCACGAAATAAAATCACTTGGAGCTAATTTCCTGCGATTTTTAGAGTTCTTTTTTTATGTCCAACAATTAAAATTCAACCCCAAAAAAAACGGAAACTTGGTGGGTCAAATGAAACCACCAGCGGCCCAAATTCAGCCCGCAGGCCGCCAGTTTGGGAACCCTGTTTTATCGGCTATACTGTAGGGGCTTCCTGTAGGTTTTATTAACTGCATTCGGGTCGCATGTGCAGTCCGGCAGTGTCAATTATGGTGTGCTTTGAATTAGTACCAACTTTGTGTGAAGTAAATGCGCTAGGCTAAAGTTTTCCATGCAACAACCTGTTAGGATAATGTGCTATTTTATTTTTTGCTAATCTGATGCTGCTCATGTTGTGGGAAAATGTCATTTTATTTTGGGATGAAATGTGAACAGTATTCCGGATCCCGGTTTCCCATGTTAATCCTTAACATACACACACACACACTTTCACACATACGCTGCTGCTACTGTCTATTTATCCTGTTGCCTAGTCACTTTACCCCTACCTCAATTAACAAATTATCTTTAATTAATTCTACATTGTTGGAAATGGATCCATTAGTTACTCTACACCTGTTGTTTCAGAAGCGTGACAAATAAAATGTAATTTGATTTGATTTTAGACGCCATCAAACACACTCTTCCCACTTGTGACAACCAGCCCCATCGTGGGGTTGGATGTCACACAGTATGGGGTTGGTTGTCACAATGTTTGCTAGTAGTTATTCCTTTTGAAACAAGAAGTGAAACAATATAGCAAACACATTCTTAGAAATAGCCAAGCCTTTCTTTTTTTTCTTTTTTTCCCCCCCTTTTTCTCTCCCATTTCGATCTTGTCTCATCGCTGCAACTCCCCAACCGGCTTGGGAGGCGAAGCTCGAGTCATGCGCCCTCCGAAACATGACCCGCCTTATCGCACTTCTTAACACCCGCCCGCTTAACCCGGAAGCAAACCGCACCAATGTGTCAGAGGAAACACTGTATACCAGCCTGCAGGCGCCCGGCCCGCCACAAGGAGTCGCTAGAGCGCGATGAGCCAAGTAAAGCACCCCCAGCCAAACCCTCCCCTAACCCGGACGACGTTGGGCCAATTGTGCGCCGCCCTATGGGACACCCGGTCACGGCTGGTTGTGATACAGCCCGGGATCAAACCCGGGTCTGTAGTGACGCCTATAGCACTGCGATGCAGTGCCTTAGTCTGCTGCGCCACTCGGGAGGCCAGCCAAGCCTTTCTTTGATCGAATTAAAGACATGCTCCGGAACTTTTGCGACTAGTAAGCATTTTTTTCCAACCTCCCGCCTTGGGCTGGATGTGTCAATGTGTAGTTCACACATGCATAACCTATGAGCGAAATGACTCTCACCTTAATTAGTCATGAAATCCCTAGTTTAAAAGTGATTGTTTACTGGGATCTGTGTGGTATAATTTTCCCTACATTTACCCCCATGTGGGCCAACCCCCTAGCAATTAGAGTTCTATCCAATGAGCTTCAGCCCCTTGCCATTTGAGTGACAGCTATCGAGATGCACACAGCAGAGCGAGATAAATAGGTTAAAAATATTTATCTCGCTTCACCCCTATTATGATATTCCCATAATTCAAACATTTACTAAATAATACAAACATTATGAAAAACGTAAAACACCTCAATATTTTGTCATGCTGACATGAATTTTTACCAGGTGGATGAGTTCTTTCAAAGAATTCACACATTTTAACTTTTAAAATATTACACAGCTCCATTTAGATTGGGAATTAATTAGCACTTTGACAACCAAACCGTAAGACAACCAACCCCGGTCTCCGGGGCAGCATATCGGTTTATCATTACATATACCAGAAAATTGGGCCAGACAGAGCAACGAACTATAGCTACACATTATACCCTTTTTGTTTTTCTGTAAAGAAACTAACTGTACAGGTATTTCACTGATATTTCTTTTTAGTGTTGAGTGACTGAATGGTATGTCTGTTTCCCCTTCTCTCCCCCTTCATTTCATCATCCCACCAACCTCAGGAAGGTCATTTAACTTCACCAGACTTTAAAAGAAGAAAGAGTGCACAGGTAGGAGACCAAACTTTCAATATACCACATCCTCTGGATTAACAGCCAAACTTAATTTGACTATATGTACTGCATCGTCATAGCATCTGAGTACATGTTGTTTATGAACGTTAGTCATAAATTTGTTTTATTGCAACATCTAACTTGACAATAGCTTAGCCTTAGCCGTTGATATTGTGACATATATGCGGGCATGAATTTATATTTATTGTGCGTGATCATACTTTGACCATTGATATTTTTATTTGTCCATGTTCTTACCATATTAGATAAAGAAGAGTCTGGTATGTGACTGATATATGTAAAACTGGTCTGTCCCTTTTCTCCTATCTAGGCCAAGAAAGCACTGTTTCCCTCCAACCAATCAACGGGCTCAATCACAGGTATGTGCACTAATCACAACTCAATGGAATCTTTCTGAATCCTTTAGACATGACTATCTGGTAAAGGGGATGGTGTTGTCTCTCTAACTCTGTTTTTGTTGTTATAGGGTTTTGTGAATAACACAGGCCTGACCCTTCACACTTATATAATAAACCATCTTTCCCTAAACCTCTTTGTTTATCTTTACTTCAGAATCTAAGGAGGATGACGATGATGATGAGGAGGAAGAAGCTGAGCAGGAAAAAGAGGAAGTCTTCAAAGTCACCTGTGGAGCCATCAATGGAATGCTACATAAGGATCGGTTTGCATCAGGTACAAATTTTATTCTCTCAAGGTTTAGTAAACAACATTCTATAGCTATCGCCATGTCTTTGAAACTATTGAAGGTACTGGAGACACTTTTACATGTTGCCAACCCTCTTTCTCTGGCTGCACCTCAAATACTGCCTCCACTTAGTGCTTTTATCAAGCAGAAAACCCATTTCAGCAGATCCACAAGGTCTGCCATGAGAGGGGACTGTATAGTTCCCTTCAGGAAAGCACCTTCAGTCAGACGTCTTTCACTGTGAGAGCTTCCCATGTCTGGAACTCACTGCTTTCAGACACACGTAACTGTGCAACAATCAACCTGTCTGTAGTTTTTTAGGTGTGTAGATATTGTTTGTTAATTTTCTGTCTTTTGTTTGGTTGCTTTTTGTGTCATTGCTCTTTCTGTCTGCGTACTAAGTGTTAGTTGTCATATGTTGCTCTCTGCTTTGTATGTGCTCATTGTCTGTCTGTACAGGGACTATGGTCAAAAATGTGCTGACTGGCTAAAACCGGCACTTGTACTGAAAATGTACCCACAAAAATAAACGTAATATTATCGATAATACACTACAGGTTATTTTACCATAGCCCTATGTCACTCTGGTCAGCTGTAGTGACCCATATTGGATTCATTTGAGTTTGTCCTTCTGCCCCTATCTTCTCTGTGGCCCAGGGTTGTGTGGAAAGAGCATCCGTACGGACCAGCGCTGGATGACCCCGGTGGAGTTTGTGACGGGGGAGTCAGCTCTGGAAGATCCTTCCTGGAAGAAAGACATCCAGTGGGACGGGAAACCACTCAGCGTCCTCATCGAGGTACACAGGGGAAAAGAACAGAGAGAGAGAGAGAGAGAGGAAGAAAGATGAGGGGAAAATAATGTATGTTTGGCACTTACCAACCTAATGTACAAGGAATGGCTTAAGATAGTCTGCCAGGTCTTTAAGGACCTGTGATGAAAACATTTCTCTTCTTCAAAAACATTTTACTAGTACTACTACTGTCTTTGTTTGTTTCTCATTTTCAGAGTAAGATTTTGGTCATTCACACTCTCCTGTGTAAGTGCAAGCTGTGCAGCCCTACGGCCAAAGACAGGGTAAGTTTCCCCCTCGACCCTCACGAACACGGTGGCACCCACTTACCAATCAGCCAATCACATAGTTTAAATAAATGCTTCAGTTTTAATAATGAAATTCCAAGATGTTTCTCAACATCACTGAATAGGGGATGATGAATGAATTAAGTAAGTCATTAAGTACATTTTCGTGTTAATTGACTGAAAACAAACATTAGAATGATTGACAGTGATAACTCAGTGATAATTCTTCTCGTGTTCTGCGCAGCATAAATAAATCAGTACATAATAGTAGATAAGGTTATACAAGCAATAATAATAATAACCCTAGATCAGTAAAAATTATAAAAATAAATACAGAAAAATGGAACAGAAGGTGTTTAAACCTGGTCACGAACAAAGAGAAGATTCAAGTGTGAGACAGGCCTGTACACAATCTACAGTGCATTTGGAAAGTATTCAGACCCCTTCACTTTTTCCACATTTTGTTACCTTACAGCCTTATTCTAAAATGGATTGAATAAAAAAAATCCTCATCAATCTACACACAATACCCCACCCATCATGACGAAGTGAAATTTTTGTATATGTATTAAAAATAAAAAAACAGAAATACCTTATTTAAATACAGTTGAAGTCGGAAGTTACATACACCTTAGCCAAATACATTTAAACTCTGTTTTTCACAATTCCTGACATTTAATCCTAGTAAAAAATCCTTGTCTTAGGTCAGTTAGGATCACCACTTTATTTTAAGAATGTGAAATGTCAGAATAATAGTAGAGAGAATTATTTATTTCAGCTTTTATTTCTTTCATCACATTCCCAGTGGGTCAGAAGTGTACATACAATCAATTAGTATTTGGTAGCATTGCCTTTAAATTGTTTAACGTGGGTCTAACGTTTTGGGTGGCCTTCCACAAGCTTCCCACAATAATTTGGGTGAATTTTGGAGTCAGGTTTGTAGGCCTCCTTGCTCGCACACACTTTTTCAGTTCTGCCCACAAGTTTTCTATAGGATTGAGGTCAGGGCTTTGTGATGGCCACTCCAATACCTTGACTTTGTTATCCTTAAGCCATTTTGCCACAACTTTGGAAGTATGCTTGTGGTCATTGCCCATTTGGAAGACCCATTTGCGACCAAGCTTTAACTTCCTGACTGATGTCTTGACATGTTGCTTCAATATATCCACATAATTCTCCTCCCTCATGATGCCATCTATTTTGTGAAGTGCACCAGTCCCTCCTGCAGCAAAGCACCCCCCACAACATGATGCTGCCACCCCCGTGCTTCACGGTTGGGATGGTGTTATTCGGCTTGCAAGCATCCCCCTTTTTCCTCCAAACATAACAAAGGCCATTATGGCCAAACAGTTATATTTTTGTTTCATCAGACCAGAGGATATTTCTCCAAAAAGTACAATCTTTGTCCCCATGTGCAGTTGCAAACCGTAGTCTGGCTTTTTTATGGCGGTTTTGGAGCAGTGGCTTCTTCCTTGCTGAGAGGCCTTTCAGGTTATGTCGATATAGAACTCGTTTTACTGTGGAGAGAGATACTTTTGTACCTGTTTCCTCCAGCATCTTCACAAGGTCCTTTGCTGTTCCGGGATTGATTTGCACTTTTTGCACCAAAGTATGTTCATCTTTAGGAGGCAGAACGCGTCTCTTCCTGAGCGGTATGACGGCTGCGTGGTCCCATGGTGTTTATACTTGCATACTATTGTTTGTACAGATGAACGTGGTACCTTCAGGCGTTTGGAAATTTCTCCTAAGGATGAACAAGACTTGTGGAGGTCTACAATTGTTTTGCTGATTTCTTTTGATTTTCCCATGATATCAAGCAAAGAGGCACTAAGTTTGAAGGTAGGCCTTGAAATACATCCACAGGTACACCTCCAATTGACTCAAATTATGTCAATTAGCCTATCAGAAGCTTCTAAACCATGACATCATTTTCTGGAATTTTCCAAGCTGTTTAAAGGCACAGTCAACTTAGGGTATGTAAACTTCTGACCCACTAGAGTTGTGATACAGTGAAATAATCTGTCTGTAAACAATTGTTGGAAAAATGACTTGTGTCATGCACAAAGTAGATGTCCTAACCGACTTGCCAAAACTTTTGTTTGTTCACAATAAATGTTTGGAGTGGTTGAAAAACGAGTTTTAATGACTCCAACCTAAGTATATGTTAACTTCCGACTAAGTATTCAGACCCTTTGCTATGAGACTCGAAATTGAGCTCAGGTGCATCCTGGTTACATTGATCATTCTTGATGTTTCTACAAATTGATTGGAGTCCGCCTGTGGTAAATTCAATTGATTGGACATGATTTGGAAAGGCACACACCTGTCCAGGTAAGGTCCCATAGTTGACAGTGTACTAGTTTGCCAAAAGGCACCTAAAGGACAGACCATGAAAAACAAGATTCTTTGGTCTGATGAAACCAAGATTGAACTCTTTGGCCTGAATGTCAAGCGTCACGCCAGGAGGAAACCAGGCACCGCTCATCACCTGGCCTATACCATCCCTACTGTGAAGCATGGTGGTAGCAGCATCATGCTGTGGGGATGTTTTTCAGCATCAGGAACTGGGAGACTAGTCAGGGTCGAGAGAACGGATCAAAATACAGAGAGATCCTTGATGAAAACCTGCTCCAGAGCGCTTAGGACCTTGGAAGGTGAACCTTCGCCCCAGTCCAACAGGACAACAACCCTAAGCATACAGCCAAGACAACGAAGGAGTGGTTTCAGGAAAAGTCTCTGAATGTCCTTGAGTACCACAGCCAGAGCCCGGACTTGAACCAGATCGAACATCTCTGAAGAGACCTGAAAATGGCTGTTCAGTGACGCTCCCCATCCAACCTGACAGAGCTTGAGAGGATCTGCAGAGAAGAATGGGAGAAACTCCACAAATACAGGTGTGCCAAGCTTGTAGTGTCATACCCATGAAGGCACGAGGCTGTAATCGCTGTCAAAGGTGCTAAAACAAAGTACTGAGTAAAGGGTCTGAATACTTATATAAATGTGATATTTCCGTTTTCTATTTTGAATACATTTGCAAACATTTCTAAAAACCTGATTTTGCTTCATCATTATGGGGTAATGTGTGTAGATTGAGGAGGGATAAAAACAAATTGATAAATTTTAGAATAAGGCTATATGTGAAAAAGTGAAGGGGTCTGAATACTTTCCGAATACACTGTATATACATATATGCACTTTGCTAGTTGTCTGGGGCTGAATATTTTTTAAATTTAATAATAGGTCACCCTTTTTCTTTTAGGCTTTATCAAAAAAATTCAGCAAACGGAAGTACACAATGGACAAAAAACTGTTTCAGTTTCTCCTCATCGTTCAGCCACATACAGTAATGCCAGGGTATATTTGGTGGACTTTCTGGAATAAGGGCAAGCGTATCGTGGTAGAAAGGGCAATAAAGGATCCAATAAATATTATTCTCTATCTCTTCGAGGTCACAATAGTTAGGCTTTTCTCTTCCATTTCACCCACCTGTTTAAATACGCAGAGGCCATATCCCTGATCTTACCTGTGCACATAGGGATCTCTTGCTTTTAGGTATGTTGTACACAATATATCTCTCACACACGAAATCCCCCCTAATCTAACAGAAGTTTCTCAATTTGGGTTCATGATTAATCTCCTCCACCCATTTATTTTCATATTGCGTCGTCACTTGTTTTTTTTAATAGTGTCTAAGTCAGCAAAAATGGAAGGGGGAGAAGGTAAGGAACTTGTCTGTCAAAATTGGTTGAAAGAAAATTGTGATAAATAAAAAGTATAACAGTTTCATTTAAGGACCAATGGTTTGTCAAACTAATTCACAAAATGACAACCGGATTCAAAACCTTTTCAATTTAAATTATTATATAGAATTCTTACATCCAATAGAATGTTATATAATTATTATAGGTTGGATACAACCATCCCAGTTCTGCAGATTTTGCCGCGAAGAGACAGAATCGTTAGATCACCTTTTTTTTTTGGTACTGCCGATATGTAGCTTGTTTTTGGTTGCAGGTTCAGGAATTGCTGAAGAATTTAATTTACCTGGAGCTAACTCTGCAAATAGCACTGCTGGGTGATTTGAAAAGTCCTACTCAAATCGATCAATAATATAATAATACTCTTAAATTTTTTTTGTTATCTTCAATTTACAATCTGTAGAAACTACGAGAATAGAAGGGTTCAGGACTTTTGTGAGATATCACCACAAAACTGGAGGGTGTTCAGAGATAGATTGGAGGGTTTGAGGGGAGCTAAAGGGTGGGATAAAAATTAAGATAACTAATGTAAAATATACTGTGTCTGTAAAATGTATAGAGTATGTACAAGCTGGAATTAGAAGCGAATGTATTGTTGTCTATTCATTTTGTCCAATTAGGTGCGGGATGATAGAGTTAGGGGAAAATAATAAAGGAAAATACAGTATATGACAAATTTACAGTACCATTCAAAAGTTTGGACACCTACTCATTTCAGGGTTTTTCTTTTTTCGTACTATTTTCTACCTTGTAGAATAATTGTGAAGACATCAAAATTATATAAAAAAACACATATGGAATCATATAGCAACCAAAAAAGTGTTAAACAAATATATTTTATATTTGAGACTCTTCAAAGTAGCCACCCTTTGCCTTGATGACAGCTTTGCACACTCTTGGCATTCTCTCAACCAGCCTTGAGGTAGTCACTTGGAATGCATTTCAAATAACAGGCGTGCCTTGTTAAAAGTAATTTTTGGGAATTTCTTTCCTTAATGCGTTTGAGCCAATCAGTTGTGTTGTGACAAGGTAGGTGAGGTATACAGAATATAGCCCTATTTGGTAAAAGACCAAGTCCATATTATGGTAATAACAGCGGAAATAAGCAAAGAGAAACGACAGTCTAGAATTTCTTTAAGACATGGTCTGTCAATCCGGAAAATTTCAAGAACTTTTAAAGTTTCTTCAAATGCAGTTGCAAAAACCATTAAGCATTATGATGAAACTGGCTCTCATGAGGACCGGCACAGGAAAGGTAAACCCAGAGTTACCTCTGATAAAGAGGATAAGTTCATTAGAGTTACCAGCCTCAGAAATGGCAGCCCAAATAAATGTTTCAAGTAACAGACACATCTCAACATCAAATGTTTAGAGGAGACTGCGTGAATCAGGCCTTCATGGTCGAATTGCTACAAAGAAACCACTACTAAAGTACTTCAATCAGAAGAAAAACTTGCTGGGACCAAGAAACACAAGCAATGGACATTAGACCGTTGGAAATCTGTCCTTTGGTCTGATGAGTCAAAATTTGCGATTTTTGGTTCCAACTGCCGTGTCTTTGTGAGATGCAGAGTAGGTGAACGGATGATCTCTGCATGTGTGGTTCCAACCGTGAAGCATGGAGGAGGAGGTTTGATAATGTGGGGGTGCTTTGCTGGTGACACTCAGTGATTTATTTAGAATTCATGGCACACTTAACCAGCATGGCTACCACAGCATACTGCAGCGATACACCATCCCATCTGGTTTGTGCTTAGTGGGACTATAATTTATTTTTCAACAGGACAATGACCCAAAACACACCTTCAAGCTATGTAAGAACTCTTTGAACAAGTAAGAGGGATGGAGTGCGGCATCAGATGACCTCAACCCAATTGAGATAGTTTGGGATGAGTTGGACCGCAGAGTGAAGGAAAAGCAGCCAATAAGTGCTCAGCATATGTGGGAACTCCTTCAAGACTGTTCGAATAGCATTCCTCATAAAGCTGGTTGAGAGAATGCCAACAATGTTGTCATCAAGGCAAAGGGTGGCTACTTTGAAGAATCTAAAATACATTTTGATTTGTTTAACACTTGGTTACTATATGTGTCACACCCTGGTCTGCTTCATCTGTCTTGTGCTTGTCTCCACCCTGCACCAGGTGTCTCCCATTTGTTCCCGTTATTCCCTGTGTCTTTATACCGGTGTCTTCTGTCTGTCTGTTGCCAGTTCATCTTGTCTTGTCAACCACCGTGTTTTTCCGTGCTCCTGTTTTCCTAGTCTGTTTTTCTAGTCCTCCCGTTTCTGACCCTTTCTCTGCTCTGACACTGAACCCGCCTGCCTGAACATTCAGTCTGCCCTGACCTCGAGCCTGCCTGCCGCGCCATACCTTTTGGACTCTGACCTGGTTTATGAACTTCTGCCTGTCCGCGACCTGTCTCTTGCCTGCCTCTTGTTTTTCAATAAATATCAGAGACTCGAACCATCTGCCTCCGGTGTCTGTATCTGGGTCTCGCCCTGTGTCGTTATAACATGATTCCATATGTCTTATTTCATAGTTTTGATGTCTTCACTATTATTCTACAATGTAGAAAATACTAAAAATAAAGAAAAACCCTTGAATGAGTAGGTGTGTCCAAACCTTTGACTGGTACTGTATATTTACCCCAAAATATATGGGGGATTTGAAATGATGCAGACAATTAGATTGTGGCTCCTATCAATGTATCTGCAATATTAAAGCTGATCTACCCCCTAAAAAAATATATTAAAAGAGCATCTATATCTCCCTTAATTTGTTTTCAAACAAATGTTCAATGTCAGACTGTTGGCAAAGTTCAGACATTTCAGTTGCTCATGCTCCCCATATGAAGAGATGCCATTGAAAAACTTTGATGGGTATTCTGGCAAATGGCATATCCCACAGTCTATTCCAAAGTCCCCAGTTATTGTGCAAACTTGTGGGGGGGGAAATCACGTAAGCAGAAAATCATGTACTGCTTTGAGCAACCCACACTCCTCCTGAATAGAACAGGAGACATACACATGTCTGATACAGTTTGGAATAAGTGGCATAACTAATATCTTTGAGTGGTTTTGTTCTTCCTATGACTCCCCCAAGAGCTCTACTTCCTGAGTCAGCCAGGTCAGATGTGCCATATAGAAAGGTCATATGTTCACCAAAATAAATACCCCAATATTTGTCATTGCTAGTAAACTCAAGAATTTCTCCACCAAAACTAAAACTGAAAAACACTTCTCTTAGTACTTGGTTTTCTAAAATGCATTTTAAGTTTTTTAAATGTTTTTATTGATCACGTGTCTCCATCTTTAACACCAATTGACAGTACTTAATATCATTTTCCGCAGGTCTTGTTCAGTTTCTGCCATCAAAATAATATAATCAGCATTTCATCAGTATATATCTTTCTCTGGTATTTAACTTTTAAGTGTATTTTGTCAAATCATTAATAAACATAGCAAACAGAATTGGTTATAAGGAGACTCCTTGTTTTACACCCGAGGGTGTGGGAAATCAATCTGTACGATATTCGTTAACACACAAACAGGCAGTTGGTGCTTGATTGTTAACCAATTCCTTCTCACCTTCCTCTCTTCTCTGTCTTGGCAGCATGATCACGATAACGATGACGACTGCTTCATCTGTAGAAGCCAGGGCAGCTTGATATGCTGTGATGAGTGTCCTCGCTCCTTCCATCAGAGATGTCATCTTCCTAATGTGGATGATGCTATGCTGAGGTGAGAACAGTTGATGAGAGAGTGAGATTGATACAAGAGAGGTCTGTTTGTTCTGTGTAGGTAAACTTAGCTGTCAGCTGTGTGTGTGTGTGTGTGTGTGTGTGTGTGTGTGTGTGTGTGTGTGTGTGTGTGTGTGTGTGTGTGTGTGTGTAATCACAGGGATAATCTTCCGTGGGTGTGTACATTCTGTGTACTGAGGACCAGTCAGTCGTGGCGTTACCCCAGTCAAAAGACTTACCAGGAAGCCTTGACCTGCCGAATCTCTGACCACCTACTGGTAAGGAGCTTGAACAAATGACTGCTACCATTGTTTCATTGATTGACAGGCAATTTGACCAATCTATCTATATATCTATCTTTCAGTCTGTCCATTATAACCATCAATAAATACTTGACATTAAATAATTATTCAGACTTAAATGTAAACAATATTTGACCAGTCACATAAAGGTGTGTTTACTCTGACAGGAATGCCAGTATCTCCTGCTGTGTCTATACCAAGCGGACAAGG
This sequence comes from Salvelinus alpinus, assembly GCF_045679555.1. Classification (NCBI taxonomy): domain Eukaryota; kingdom Metazoa; phylum Chordata; class Actinopteri; order Salmoniformes; family Salmonidae; genus Salvelinus; species Salvelinus alpinus. The sequence goes on along the minus strand of NC_092086.1, from coordinate 55,979,379 downwards.
ACCACATCATTGTGGCAGATCCTTGCATCAACGTAAGTTTGCTTGGTTCTCTCTCTCTTGTGTGTGTGTGTGTGTGTGTGTGTGTGTGTGTGGTGTGTGGTGTGTGTGTGTGTGTGTGTGTCAAAGTTCACATATAAACTCAACGTCCTCTCACTGTCAAAAAAAGAAACTGTCAAAAAAAGAAACGTCCTCTCACTGTCAACTGCATTTATTTTCAGCTAACTTAACATGTGTAAATATTTGTATGAACATAACAAGATTCAACAACTGAGACATAAACTAAACAAGTTCCACAGACATTGGACTAACAGAAATGGAATAATGTGTACCTGAACAAAGGGGGGGGGGGGTCAAAATCAAAAGTAACAGTCAGTATCTGGTGTGGCCACCAGCTGCATTAAGTACTGCAGTGCATCTCATCCTCAAGGACTGCACCATATTTGCCAGTTCTTGCTGTGAGATGTTACCCCACTCCACCAAGGCACCTGCAAGTTCCTGGGCATTTCTGGGGGGAATGGCTCTAGCCCTCACCCTCCGATCCAACAGGTCCCAGACGTGCTCAATGGGATTGAGATCCAGGCTCATCGCTGGCCATGGCAGAACACTGACATTCCTGTCTTGCAGGAAATCACGCACAGAACAAGCAGTATGGCTGGTGGCATTGTCATGCTGGAGGATCATATCAGGATGAGCTTGCAGGAAGGGTACCACATGAGGGAGGAGGATGTCTTCCCTGTAACGCACAGCATTGAGATTGCCTGCAATGACAACAAGCTCAGTCCGATGATGCTGTGACACACCGCCACAGACCATGACGGACCATCCACCACCAAATGGATCCCGCTCCAGAGTACAGGCCTCGGTGTAACGTTCATTCCTTCGAAGATAAACGCGAATCCAACCACACCCCTGGTGAGACAAAAACGCGACTGGTCAGTGAAGAGCACTTTTTGCCAGTCCTGTCTGGTCCAGCGACGGTGGGTTTGTGCCCATAGGCGATGTTGTTGCCGGTGATGTCTGGTGAGGACCTGCCTTACAACAGGCCTACAAGCCCTCAGTCCAGCTTCTCTCAGCCTATTGAGGACAGTCTGAGCACTGATGGAGGGATTGTGCGTTACTGGTGTAACTCGGGCAGTTGTTGTGTTGGTTCCGTTTTTCTGTGCTCCGTTTTATTTACTTAACAAATAAGGAACACTCAAAATGTGCACTTATAAATAATAACAATTTTAATAAAAATATAGCTGTAGACGGAAGTCAAAGATCAAACATCACACATATAACTGATGTCTCTCATGAGTGCCCCATAGGAAAAGTCCAAGTTGCTTTTATCATGCTTGACCAAGCCCATGTATACACAGCTATACAAACTTGCAAGAGATACAATAGTTCCAGTGTTTTCTTAGGCCTCAGCAGTAAATGTCCACTCCCCCAAGTTGATTTATAGAGGTATGTCTGACTAGCCTCTTATCTCCTCTACTCCCCTGCAGGGCTCTTTGTTTATCTTTGAAATGCTTTCTCACAGACCATTTCTTTATAAGAGGCAGAGACTTAGAAAATACTGTGGAACAATTCTAAAACCGTACAATGGATATATATATTGTTAATCTGTAGTCTAGGACCCTATAAATGTAGAGGGGTCCCATAGCCCCTCCCCTTCTATTAATACAACATAAGCATAATCAATTATTATAACACATCAAACATTTGGTGCAGCCCCTATCATGACCCCAATTTGACCCATCAGTTGCCATCCTGTACCTGTCCCGCAGGTGTGATGTTCGGATGTACCGATCCTGTGCAGGTGTTGTTACACGTGGTCTGCCACTGCGAGGACGATCAGCTGTCCGTCTTGTCTCCCTGTAGCGCTGTCTTAGGTGTCTCACAGTTCGGACATTGCAATTTATTGCCCTGGCCACATCTGCAGTCCTCATGCCTCCTTGCAGCATGCCTAGGGCACATTCACGCAGATGAGCAGGGACCATGGTCATCTTTCTTTTGGTGTTTTTCAGAGTCAGTAGAAAGGCCTCTTTAGTGTCCTAAGTTTTCATAACTGTGACCTTAATTGCCTACCATCTGTAAGCTGTTAGTGTCTTAACGACTGTTCCACAGGTGCTTGTTCATTAATTGTTTATGGTTCATTGAACAAGCATGGTAAACAGTGTTTTAAACCCTTTACAATGAAGATCTGTGAAGTTATTTGGATTTTTACGAATGATCTTTGAAAGACAGGGTCCTGAAAAAGGGACGTTTCTTTTTTTTGCTGAGTTTATCTCCGTCTGTATGTTTCATTGCCAGGTGAGAAACTACACCAGTGTGAGAAAGACCCCTATATGGCTGGACAGGGTTGTGGAGAAGCTGCAGCAGAATCTCTACCAGTCAGTGCAACACTTTGTGTCTGACGTGTTGCTTATCTTCACCAACTGTGCCACATTTAACAGGGTGAGACTGCACTACTGCAGTATCCAATGTGAAGACTCGGGGCAACGTTTTTGAAAACAAATCTTGGAATTGTGCTAATGCATGAATAACACTTTAACAATGTGTCTTTGTTTAATCCATAACAAATATGAATTAGGCTAAATGAGTTGTGTTTTATGCATTACTAGTTTATTATGTTTTCTATACAAATGTGTGTGTCTTTTTTTAATGAAGGATAATGCAGAGTTGCGTGGGATGGGCGAAAGATTGAAGGATCTATTTGAGAGAGAGTTCAAGAGTACATTCAGCATCCAACTTCAGCATCCAACTGCATCCAACAGCCAGTAGAGCCTTCATCAAGTCTGTACTGTTATCTCACTATGAGACAACAGGGAATATTCACCATGCCCTGGTCTTTGTATACAGTCCTTTCATGAATTTCTTTCATTTGTTCTAGCAGTCAAAATGGGTGTGTGATAATAATTGAAATAGAATGATGGTGATAACATTGCATTTCACACAGTAAATGTTGCTTATCTAACTTCTCATGCAAGAGCCTTAGAAGTTCTTACCTTCCAGGCTTCTACTTCTGGTTAGGCCTTACATGCATTTATGTCCAGGGATTCTGTCGAAAATAAACTCATGAATTTCTAAAACAATGTACAACATACCAGAGGTGTTGACTCGAGTCACATGACTTGGACTCGAGTCACAATTATGATGACTTGCAACTCGACTTTGACTTTAACACCAATGACTCGTGACTTGACTTGGACTTGAGAATTATGACTCGACCTGCCTTGATACCGTCCCCAAGCCCAAATATTAAAAATGATGCTATTAAAGTGTGCAGCGCATCAACTCTTCATTTAACGGATTACAGTTTGAATCGGACAGCAGCCAATCAAATTGTACCAGCTGAGAAAAAGTTGTGCGTGGCAGTGCAGAGGAACGTCGGCGGGTGAATTCAGATGGAGCCCTTGGAAAGATGATACCCCAAATTAACGACGCTGTATCAAGAAAAAACGGATTGCAACAATTTCCAACTTTGTTCGACATTTGAAGCTGCACAAAGAACAGTAAGTCGTGGCTAAGATCGCCGACAGATATACATTTTATTACTTTACTGGTGTATCATGTAGGCTAACGTAACGTTAAATCAATGAGCCTCCACACAGTCAGTCAGTACGGGAAAGTGAACATTGCACCCAAGATTGAGCTACAACTGGCTAGGCAGTTGGTAGCCTAAATCCTGCCTGATGTTACTGCTGTTCTTAAAACCATTGACATACGTTACCCTACTGTAACCACACAGAGAGAGTGTGTGTGTGTGTGTTAAGGTTGCGCCCCATAGCGATCCTTGATAGTCATCACTATTGGGGGGGTGTGTCTTTCTCATGGTTACCCATGTACAGTTGAAGTCGGAAGTTTAAATACACTTAGGTTGGAGTCATTAAAACTCGTTTTTCAACCACTCCACAAATTTCTTGTTAACAAACTATAGTTTTGGCAAGTCGGTGAGGACATCTACTTTGTGCATGACACAAGTCATTTTTCCAACAATTGTTTACAGACAGATTATTTCACTTATAATTCACTGTATCACAACTCTAGTGGATCAGAAGTTTACATACACTAAGTTGACTGCCTTTAAACAGCTTGGGAAAATTCTGATAGGCTAAATGACATAATTTGAGTCAATTGGAGGTGTACCTGTGGATGTATTTCAAGGCCTACCTTCAAACTCAGTGCCTCTTTGCTTGACATCATAGGAAAATCAAAAGAAATCAGCCAAGACTGCAGAAAAAAAATTATAGACCTCCACAAGTCTGGTTCATCCTTGGGAGTAATTTCCAAATGCCTGAAGGTACCACGTTCATCTGTACAAACAATAATCGCAAGTATAAACACCATGGGACCACCCAGCCGTCATACCGCTCAGGAAGGAGACGCGTTCTGTCTCCTAGAGATTAGCGTACTTTGGTGCGAAAAGTGCAAATCAATCCCAAAACAACAGCAAAGGACCTTGTGAAGATGCTGGAGGAAACAGGTATAAAAGTATCTATATTCACAGTAAAACGAGTCCTATATCGACATAACCTGAAAGACCGCTCAGCAAGGAAGAAGCCACTGCTCCAAAAAAGCCAGACTACGGTTTGCAACTGCACATGGGGACAAAGATCGTACATTTTGGAGAAATGTCCTCTGGTCTGATGAAACAAAAATAGAACTGTTCGGCCATAATGACCATCGTTATGTTTGGAGGGAAAAGGGGGACGCTTTCAAGCCGAAGAACACCATCCCAACTGTGAACCACGGGGGTGGCAGCAGCATGATGTGGGGGTGCTTTGCTGCAGGAGGGACTTGTGCACTTCACAAAATAGATGGAATCATGAGGGAGGAGAATTATGTGGATATATTGAAGCAACATGTCAAGACATCAGTCAGGAAGTTAAAGCTTGGTCGCAAATGGGTCTTCCAAATGAACAATGACCCGAAGCATACTTCCAAAGTTGTGGCAAAATGGCTTAAGGACAACAAAGTCAAGGTATTGGAGTGGCTATCACAAGGCCCTGACCTCAATCCTATAGAACATTTGTGGGCAGAACTGAAAAAGCGTGTGCGAGCAAGGAGGCCTTACTAACCTGACACCGTTACACCAGCTCTGTCTGGAGGAATGGGCCAAAATTCACCCAACTTATTGTGGGAAGCTTGTGGAAGGCCACCCGAAACGTTTGACCCAAGTTAAACAATTTAAAGGCAATGCTACTGTAACGAATGTGAAATGGCTAGCTAGTTAGCGGGTACGCGCTAGTAGCGTTTCAATCAGTTACGTCACTTGCTCTGAAACCTATTAGTAGGATCACGACTTTTATTTTAAGAATGTGAAATGTCAGAATAATAGTCTAATCCTATTAGTAGTGTTGCCCCTTGCTCTGCAAGGGCCGTGGCTTTTGTGGAGCGATGGGTAACGACGCTTCGTGGGTGACTGTTGTCGATGTGTGCAGAGGGTCCCTGGTTCGCGCCCGTGTCGGGGCGAGGGGACGGTTTAAAGTTATACTGTTACATTGATGCTGTTGACCCGGATCACTGGTTGCTGCGGAAAAGGAGGAGGTTGAAAGGGGGGTGAGTGTAACGGATGTGAAATGGCTAGCTAGTTAGCGGGTACGCGCTACTAGCGTTTCAATTAGTTACGTCACTTGCTCTGAAACCTATTAGTAGTGTTGCCCCTTGCTCTGCAAGGGCCGCGGCCTTTGTGGAGCAATGGGTAACGATGCTTCGTGGGCGACCGTTGTTGATGTGTGCAGAGGGTCCCTGGTTCGCGCCCGTGTCGGGGCGAGGGGACGGTTTAAAGTTATACTGTTACATTGATGCTGTTGACCCGGATCACTGGTTGCTGCGGAAAAGGAGGAGGTTGAAAGGGGGGTGAGTGTAACGGATGTGAAATGGCTAGCTAGTTAGCGGGTACGCGCTAGTAGCGTTTCAATCAGTTACGTCACTTGCTCTGAAACCTATTAGTAGTGTTGCCCCTTGCTCTGCAAGGGCCGTGGCTTTTGTGGAGCGATGGGTAACGATGCTTCGTGGGTGACTGTTGTTGATGTGTGCAGAAGGTCCCTGGTTCGCGCCCGTGTCGGGGCGAGGGGACGGTTTAAAGTTATACTGTTACATTGATGCTGTTGACCCGGATCACTGGTTGCTGCGGAAAAAGGAGGAGGTTGAAAGGGGGGTGAGTGTAACGGATGTGAAATGGCTAGCTAGTTAGCGGGTACGCGCTAGTAGCGTTTCAATCAGTTACGTCACTTGCTCTGAAACCTATTAGTAGTGTTGCCCCTTGCTCTGCAAGGGCCGTGGCTTTTGTGGAGCGATGGGTAACGATGCTTCGTGGGTGACTGTTGTTGATGTGTGCAGAAGGTCCCTGGTTCGCGCCCGTGTCGGGGCGAGGGGACGGTTTAAAGTTATACTGTTACACTACCAAATACTAATTGAGTGTATGTAAACTTCTGACCCACTGGGAATGTGATGAAAGAAATAAAAGCTGAAATAATTTTCTCTACTATTATTCTGACATTTCACATTCTTAAAATAAAAGTCGTGATCCTAACTGACTTCAGACAGGGAATTTTTACTGTGAAAAACTGAGTTTAAATGTATTTGGCTAAGGTGTATGTAAACTTCCAAATTCAACTGTATTTCAATGGAAATATAACGTTTATTTGGAAAGTAATACATATAGATATTTTTGAAAGCATTCATGATTTGAGTAAATGTAATATACTTTTACTCTTGTTAAAAATATGAAATGGTATTACATTTGGTGAAGAGCACACTATGACTTGTTTAGGACTTGAGACTTGACGGTCTTGACTTGGGACTTGAGTGCTAAGACTTGAGACTTACTTGTGACTTGTAAAACAATGACTTGGTCCCACCTCTGCAACATACTGTAGGTCTACTTGTTTGACTGTTTAGCCTACCACAGTGGTCGCCAACCAATCGATAGACTAGTCGATCTTCAAGGCATTCCTAGTCGATCATAAAGGCTTGCGCTCCTTTTTTAAAATCGTGTTGAGCTGTTGCCTGTAGGTGCACTTGATTCAGAAAGTCCTGCGCACCGGGTAAGCAAAGTGTTCCCATGAGACAAACTGCCTACCCGACGGACCGGCAAATCCGTGACTAAATCAAGTGCACCTACTGTGCTGCCCAATCGGATAGCTCAAATCACCGTGGCTACAGAGCTTCCATGACCCTGGCCACAGCCAAGTTTAATAAGCTACCAGCCTACGTAAGATTTAATAACTTTTAAAACCATGACCACAGAGAGACTGTCAACGAATACAGCAAAGAGCTGCGGTTTTCATGAGTGAGTTCATGGTTAAGTTGATATTCAGCACTGTCACTGTTTTTATTCAACACTATTACAAAACGCGCTTCTCTGTACTTCCGCTCGGGCTGCAGCTGCAAAGAATGAGTAGGCAAGTATCGATAGCCCTGCATTTTATTATTATTAGCAGCTCGTCGTGTCGATTTTAATATTAAGAGATATTTTACTTTCTCTGGTCATAGGAACAACATGAATTTGTGTATGAGGCAGATGCGGTGCGACTCGTGTTTCGCCATCAGGTGGAAGACGGTGTCCCCTCTCTCTGGTCAGTTTCACGGGAGGAAAGGAAGGAGAGCGCAAAGACCGTGAGAAGCGGTTGGGAAAAATCGTTTTGAAAGGTCATCCAACTCGGAATTCAAAGTCGGAAACTCTGGCATCTTTCTAGAGCTCCGATTTTTCGACCTGGAGATCACTGACATCGTGATTTGACCTTGTTGACCATCCGATGCAGGTACCATCAGTCCAGTAAAACAAAAAAGCTAATTATTTCAATTCATGCTCTACAGTGCCTCACAAGTGCTAAACCAACTGATATATTTTGTTATCAAAGCTCGTGTTCTGAAATATAATATGGTCTGATTAACAATATTGGCAGGCCAATCATATAGCCAATATGCTGTGATAATGTATTAGGCCAACTGCCCAAACCTCATTCCTACAAAACGGTTTGTGTGAGGTTAATGTAAAAAAATACATAATCATATGAGCAGTAGATCTCAGCTTGCTTTTTGACTGCGAAAGTGATCTTGACTCAGAAAAGGTTGGCGACCACTAACCTACCAGAATGTGGTTCTGTTGGGGAGAATATCATCAGACAGAGCAGCAGCGCCCTCTTCAGGGCAGTTTGATCAGGGTCTGCGTTGCATCTCTGCCCTCGTGCAGGGCCTGCGCACACTGGTATCGTCACCACAATTGTCAGCAGTGAATCCCTGCCCAGAGCTGCACAGCAGCGTTGCACAGACATGCTTGGTAAAGAATGCAACCATTTCTCTTGTTGTAAAGCCACAGGTCAGAGAATGCAAATACTGCAACAGTGGCTGATTGTGGGGTTTGTATGCACATTTCTTTATATCTAATTGAAATACAAACTTTTTCCTTCTCATAAGCATTGAGAGAAACAGCCACATAGGCAGCCTATTTATGTGTAAGTTGTTGGTACTGTATAATCACAGAGATAACATATATTTCAGTCTTGTCTCACAGGAACCTTAACTTTAGAAATACTAGTAGATAATAGCAGAATCTACTGCACACCCAGAGCTGATTAGCGAGTGAAGGTGCTAGAGGCAAAACTGGAGAAACAGGAAAAAGTCTGCACAGTTTAGAAATACTATTACAATCTATAATGAAAGATCAGAATTGTATTGATGTGAGCATCTTCCTGGCAAAACAAACAGTTGTATTAGAATCATAGGATTATTAAAACTATATTTTCGTCTGCACAATAAACAATAAATAAATACATTGTGACAGTTGTTAGCTAACTAGCGAGGTACGATCACGAATATCCATCCAACGGGACATCAAAAACTGTAATATCCTATGTTTCACGGAATCGTGACTGAATGACGACATGGATATTCAGATAGCGGGATATATACTGCACCAGCAAGATAGAACAGCACACTCCGGTAAGACGAGGGGAGGCGGTCTGTGCATATTTGTAAACAACAGCTGATGCACGAAATTTAAGGAAGTCTCTAGATTTTGCTTGCCTGAAGTAGAGTATATTGTGAAAAAAATTCTAGACCACCTTTACTCCACACACAGAGACGTGTACAAAGCTCTCCCTCGCCCTTCATTTGGCAAATCTGACCATAATTCTATCCTCCTAGTTCCTTCTTACAAGCAAAAATTAAACCAGGAAGCACCAGTGACTCGGTCTATAAAAAAGTGGTCAGATGAAGCAGATGCTAAACTACAGGACTGTTTTGCTATCACAGACTGGAACATGTTCCGGGATTATTCAGATGGCATTTAGGAGTACACCACATCAGTCACTGGCTTTATCAATAAGTGCATCGACGACGTCCCCACCACAGTGACTGTACGTATATACCCTAACCAGAAGCCATGGATTACAGGCAACATTCGCACTGAGCTAAAGGGTAGAGCTGCCGCTTTCAAGGTGTGGGACTCTAACCCGGAAGCTTACAAGAAATCCTGCTACGCCCTGCGACAAACCATCAAACAGGCAAAGCGTCAATACAGGGCTAAGATTGAATCATACTACACCGGCTCCGACGCTCGTCTTATGTGGCAGGGCTTGCAAACTATTACAGACTACAAAGGGAAGCACAGCCGCGAGCTGCCCAGTGACACGAGCTAAGTCACTTCTATGCTCGCTTCGAGGCAAGCGACACTGAGGCATGCATGAGAGCATCAGTTGTTCCGGACGACTGTGTGATCACGCTCTCCGAAGCCGACGTGAGTAAGACCTTTAAACAGGTCAACATACACAATGCTGCGGGGACAGACGGATTACCAGGACGTGTGCTCCGGGCATGTGCTAACCAACTGGCAGGTGTCTTCACTGACATTTTCAACATGTCCCTGAATGAGTCTGTAATACCAACATGTTTCAAGCAGACCACCATAGTGGCAACCTGCCTAAATGACTACAGACCCGTAGCACTCACGTCTGTAGCTATGAAGTGCTTTGAAAGGTTGGTAATGGCTCACATCAACACCATTATCCCAGAAGCCCTAGACCCACCCCAATTTGCATACCACCCAAACAGATCCACGATGATGTAATCTCTATTGCACTCCACACTACCCTTTCCCACCTGGACAAAAGGAACACTTATGTGAGAATGCTATTCATTGACTACAGCTCAGCGTTCAACACCATAGTACCCTCAAAGCTTATCACTAAGCTAAGGATCCTGGGACTAAACACCTCCCTCTGCAACTGGATCCTGGACTTCCTGACGGGGCGCCCCCCAGGTGGTGATGGTAGGTAGCAACACATCTGCCACGGTGATCCTCAACACTGGAGCTCCACAGGGGTCCGTGCTCAGTCCCCTCCTGTACTCCCTGTTTACCCACGACTGCATGGCCAGGCATGACTCCAACACCATCATTAACTTTGCAGACGACACAACAGTCATAAGCCTGATCAACGACGAGACAACCTATAGGGAGGAGATCAGAGACCTGAGACCAGTGCTCCCGCACATTGGCTAACCGGGCTATTTGCATTGTGTCCCACCACCCACCAACTCCTCTTTTACGCTACTGCTACTCTCTGTTCATCATATATACATAGTCACTTTAACCATATCTACATGTACATACTACCTCAATCAGCCTGACTAACCCGGTGTCTGTATGTAGCCTCGCTACTTTTATAGCCTCGCTACTGTATATAGCCTGTCTTTTTACTGTAGTTTTCTTTCTTTACTTACCTACTGTTCACCGAACACATTTTTTTTCACTATTGGTTAGTAAGCATTTCACTGTTGTATTCGGCGCACGTGACAAATAAACTTTGATTTGATTTGACGTTTGTTTATAAAAAAAATCTTTATATACTAAAATATTTTACTGATTTTATTGACTTACAGTTCATATAAGGAAATCAGTCAATTGAAATAAATAATGCCCTAATCTATGGATTTCACAGATACCTTAAAAAAAGGTAGGGGCATGTAGGGGCAAAGTTGCTGGATATTGGTGGGAACTGGAACACGCTGTCTTACACGTCGATCCAGACCAACTGTTGAGTTTGCTGGTCGTGTAATAGAACTGGGACATTTTCAACTTCCATGAATTGTGTACAGATCCTTGCGACATAGGGCCATGGATTATCATGCTGAAACAAGAGGTGATGGCGGCAGATGAATGGCACGACAATGGGCCTCAGGATCTCGTCACGGTATCTCTGTGCATTCAAACTGCCATCGATAAAATGCTAATGTGTTCGTTGTCCCTAGTTTTTGACTTCCCATACCATAACCCCACCGCCACTATGGGGCACTCTATTCACAACGTTGACATCAGCAAAACACTTGCCCACACAACGCCATACACGCTGTCTGCCATCTGTCCGCTACAGTTGAAAGAGCCCACTTCTCCAGCGTACCAGTGGCCATCGAAGGTGCGCATTTGCCCACTGAAGTTGGTTACGACGCCGAACTGCAGTCAGATCAAGATCCTGGTGAGGATGATGAGCACACAGAGATGGTTTCTGACAGTTTGTGCAGAAATTCTTTAGGTTGTGCAAACCCACAGTTTCATCAGCTGTCTGGGTGGCTTGTCTCAGACCATCCCGCAGGTGAAGAAGCCAGATGTGGTCCTTGGCTGGCGTGGTTCCACGTGGTCTGCGGTTGTGAGGCCGGTTGGACGTACTACCACATTGTCTGGAACGACATTGGAGGTGGCTTATGGTAGAGAAATGAACATTCTATTCTCTGGCAACAGCTCTGGTGGACATTCCTGCAGTCAACATGCCAATTGCAGACATCTGGCATTGTGTTGTGTGACAAAACTGCACATTTTAAAGTGGGCTTTTATTGTTCCCGGCACAAGGTCCACCTGTGTAATGATCATGCTGTTTAATCAGCTTCTTGATATGCCACACCTTTTAGATGGATGGATTATCTTGGTGAAGAAGAAATGCTCACTAACAGGGATGTAAACACAATTTGAGAGAAATAAGCTTTTTGTGCACATGGAACATTTCTGGGATCTTTTATTTCAGCTCATGAAACATGTGATTAACACTTTACATGTTGCATTTATATTTTTGTTCAGTATATTATCACACACTCACAAACTGAAATCATGTGTGTGTAAGTCTACATTGTACAATTAATCAGTGCGAGAGAGCCTCAAATATCACATTCACGTATTTGGTCCCGTTTGCATGGTCAAACAAAAACAACTTAATGATTGGTTGAAAATAGATCCTTCGACAATGCAGGCGATGGCTGAAGTTGGTCAAATACAACTGCAGAAACTTGCAGTCAAACTTCATGACCTTAGATCACGTTAGTTTTGTCAAGTTCATGCTGTGGACATGTAGGTGCAAGTCTGGTTATTTTTTACCCCACAATGCAACACACTTTGAAAGGTAGTGACCGACTTGACAAAACTGATCCGCTTGAACTCACGCATTGACTGTACAGTTTAGGCCATTCAATAAAAAAGTATTGTTTAATGGGAAAAAAAAGCAATGGGAGAGGAAACGGAGAGAGACATATCGTTCTCCATCCAGGGGAGATAAAAAAAGGGGGGGGCTAGATGCTGGAGCATCATGGGACGTTAAAGGGCGTTTGTAAGGGCCATTCTGGTTGTGGTGGGTCTGGGAGCTCTCTTTCTCTTGGAGCATGGTCAGTACTGGGACTGGAAGACATAGAGGAGGAGAGTCCAGGGGAAGCAGAGTCACTGCCACCAACAAGACTGCTGGACCACCACCTCTGTTTGGAACTGGTGTTGAGAGCCACGGCCAGAGGGGCCCCGTCGGGCTACTTAGAAGAGTAGCAGCCCTCTCAGTAGCAGACTGGACCTCTCTGGATAGCAGAGGTCTGGTCGCTTCGGTGCTCCGCGCCCACTTCTTGGGGCTTCTGATCAGGCTGGGGGTGGGTGCTGCAGATGGGGTGGACCGGGTCGTGGAGTTCCTGGAACATGGGAGGTTTTGGATAACGGGGTGAGCGGGGCTGGGGGCCAGGGTGGCTGCAGTGAATGTATTTAATCCATTTTAGAATACGGCTGTAGCGTAACAAAATGTGGAAAAAGTCAAGGGGTCTGAATACTCTTCCGAAAGCACTTCATCTAACTGTTTTAAGGGATAGACCTTGGGTTAGGGTTAAGGTTAAGGGTTAGTGTTTTTTCAGCAAAAAACTTGCTCTCTTGCTCCTCGCCGTGGCCATCTGCAGGTACTGCATACCTCTTTCAATACACTTGCTGGGCTCACAATCTGAGGTAGCAACTGCGTCAGATCTACAAATCACCATTAGCTGCTAAGCAATGAGCTAGACCCATCCACTTGGTTTGCAACTCAGTGGACCTGTGGACCATACGCTCTATTTTATGCTTACAAACAAACAGATATTGACCCATATCAAATTACAAAAAAATCATAAACTAAAATGTTATTTGCTAAAAAAATGCCTTCAGCCTGTTTAAATTCGTCATATCTTGAAAAAAAATAATAGGGATATGCATTTTGATTACGTTTTGCACCTTTTTTCTGAAAATAATATTGATAACCATGACCAGAAAATTTTGCAGTTTTGATGCCATTTCAGTCACCACAATGTGTAGCCAGGCGAGCAGTGCTCGTGCTCGTGCTCACCAAGTAGCCATAACCTGGTAATATCACATTATCTGGTAGAGAACCCTGAATTGAAAATGTTTTATGGTTCAAATAAATTATTTTATGGGCAGAAAACCCAATTCATCTCTATCGTTCATTGAAGTTGATGGGTAATTTATAACAAAACCTTTTGATATAGCCAAACATTTCAATGACTTCCACCAGTAAAGTGGACAAACTTGTTAGTGAAATGACAACATTGACCAGTGAACCATCATATTTGTGTATTGAAGATTAATAATGAAAGAGAAGGATTGCTGTTTGAATTTGGTCAAGTTTGTGTGGAAGAGGTTGTTGTTATTCATTAATAATGATGAGCCAGCAGGTATAGACAACCTAGATGGGAAACTATTGAGAATGCTAGCAGACTGTATAGCCACCCCTATTTGCCACGTCTTTAACCAAAGTCTAAAAGGAGTGTGTGTCCACAGGCATGGAAGAAGCTAAAGTAATTCAACTACCTAAAAATAGTAAAGCACCCTTTGCTGGCTCTAACAGCAGCCCAATCAGTTTGCTACCTGTTCTTAGTAAACTGATGGAAAGAATTGTGTTTGAACAAATACAATGCTATTTTTTAAAGAAAAACTAACAGGTCTGTGAGAGCCAGAATTATTACTGGTTGGTAGGTAATCAAATACTTATGTCATGCAATAAAATGCAAATGAATTACTTAAAAATCATACAATGTGATTTTCTGGATTTTTGTTTTAGATTCCGTCTCTCACAGTTGAAGTGTACCTATGATAAAAATTACAGACCTCTACATGCTTTGTAAGTAGGAAAACCTGCTAAATCGTCAGTGTTTCAAATACTTGTTCTCCCCACTGTATGTTCTGCGAATCAGCCTCTCTCTCATATTGCATCAAAATGATTTTAGAATACAAAAATTAGTACAGCCTCTCCTTATTATGCATCAACACATAACATATTGTAACGACCCGGTATTGTGTTCTGTGTTTGTGGGTGTGTTATGGTTCTCATGGCTACTAGCAGGGGTTAAATATGTCAGGACAGATGGAAAGGTTGGGGGGGTATGATGGGTAATCCCGCAGGATTTGGAAATGCATAAATAGGGATTACTGTCTCATTGTTCTTTTTCTTCTGTTCGGGGCCTTGATCTGTTCCTATGAGAGTGACTCTTAACTCGACAGGGTAACATTGTGTACGTTCGGCATTTAGCGGCGTGGGCTGTGGCCGGAACAATAGCCCAGTTTAGGAATAAACCTGTGTTCTGACCTGCACACCTAGAGTCCATTTCTTTTCCCTTTATGACCCAGCCGGGTCATTACAATATATTTTACATAGATAAAACCACATACCTGCATCCAAAAGAAAATAAAACATTTGTAGAGCACATATGTTCCACGAATTGTCGCCTCTTTCTACAACAGATGCACAACACAAGGGACTGGGATCATTCGAGGAGCTAGCCATCGTTCACACATACAATAGCCTGCTAAAAGCTTAGCTAGCTATTAACCACATGTTGAATTCAGAATGTTAATATCATCCTAAAACGTACAGTTACAAGTGCATCTTAACAATACCATCCACTTATGAGGAACCTCTAAATATACAACATTATTCATGAACAAAACACAGTGTGTATGATTTTGTGCTTAAAATAATCAAATTTTTCTGAAGACGACAGAAAAAGCATGCCTACCTCTCATAGTGCTTTAAAATGACTTGAGCACGAAGGGCAAAACGTAAGTACACACTCCCCTACTCCCAGGATGCAGGCATGCATAATAACAAATCAACATGCCATATTAATATATGAACCTGATGAAATTCACACAGTACTTTAACAACTGTTACATTCACCCCTCCTGAATTTCACCAACCTTGTAAAACTGAACAAAATAACCTACCAAGCTCAAGGCATAATTCTGAATTCAACTCAAAGCTACCCATAGGGTTCAGGGCAAGTGAAAGTTGGTCAGGCCTTCAACTGCCCCTAGATGCGTAGTGCCTCTTACACTCTACCTACCTTCTTAGCCTTAAAAAAACTGTCATTCTGTACTAAATTATATCTCTGTACTATGTTAAACTTGCACCTTCTGGTGGATTGACTCAATTAGTATCTTGACTGGTTTAACTACCCTCCCCGCCTTTGTGCGACCTGCCACTGGGCTAGGGGCCATGGTGACTAACAGCGGCTCCGGCCTTAGATCATTGATCAGAGGAGGGTTTGAAGGAATCAGCTCCAGGATTTCAGAGGTGCTTCCCAGGTCATTTTCCTCAGGCAAGCAAGGTTCTTCTGGTTCTGACTTTCCATCCGATGTCCAGAGCTCGGAGTAATCGCTTGAATCCTCCGCCACCCAAGATGCACTTTCCTCCACAGAGTCCTCCATGTCTTCCCTGTCCAGTCCATCGCCGGAGTGGGTGGCCTCTCCTGCATCTACATTGATTGAGGGTCCTGCAGCATCACTGTCATTGAAGTGCACTGAATCATCAATTTCAAATGGCAGGAAATTCACCTGCAGCAGTAGATTCCTGTGAACCACTTTCTCTCTGCCGTAACGGTCTTGGATTATGTACGTGTGAGTTTGTGGATTGACTGAAGTCACTGTGAAAATCTCGGGATTCCACTTGTCAGCCAACTTTCGGCGGCCCCTTTCACCCTGGTTGGCGATGAGTACACGATCTTCCATGGACAAACTGATGCCTTTAACCCGCTTGTCGTACTCCCGACCTTGTCGTCTCTGTTGCTTGTCAGTGTGCCTTTGGGCAACACTCATAGCTTCCTTCAGCTCAGTGATCAGAGTCTCGACATAATTGTTGCAATCCACAACACTGGAGTCGTCCAAAACATTGTGGAACATCACATCCACTGGTAGCCGAGGGACCCTACCAAACATGAGAAAGAATGGAGCATAGCCCGTAGTCTTGTGAACGGTGGCATTGTAGGCAAATGTCAATGACTGGATTTGTTCACGCCAATGTTCTTTGGTTTTCAAGGGCAGACTCCTGAGCATGCTACCTAAAGTCCTGTTAGACACCGGAGAGCTTAAGCAGTTCTGCTATTAGCTCGCTCTCGAAATTCGCACCCTGATCAGTATGGATCCTTGAAGCAAATCCGTAGACACAGGAGACATGATCCCACAATTTAGGAGCTACTTGCATGGCTGTCTGGTTTCTGCATGGGCAAGTTTAGTGAAGTGGTCAGTCACCACCAGAACATCAACTGAGTTCTTCTTACTGTCTTCTGCTGTCCAAAAATCCAAACACACCAACTCCATGGGAGAGCAGGTTTTGATGCTCTCTAACGGGGTTCTAGCCGCTGGCTCTGGAGTCTTTGCTAGAACGCATCGCTGGCAGCAGCGCACATACTCCTTGATGTCTCTCTCCATTGCAAGCCAGAAAAACCTCCGTCTGGCCAGGGCTAGAGTTCTAGCTTGGCCTTGATGTCCTGCAAGGTCGTGAATGCCGGTCATTGCTTTGAGTCTCAACACCTCTGGCAATACATACTGGAACTTTCTCCGGTTTGTGTGACTCTCCTTAGTGACACGATACAGAACTCCCTCTCTTAGGATCAAGCGGTCCCACTGTTTCATCAGCAACACCACTTTAGAAGAAACATTGTATCGATCTCGTCTGGTGGGCCGTTTCTTATTGAAGACGAAAGGGATGACCTTGGAAGTCACAGAGTCTTGCAGCTGGAGATCTCAAAGTTCCTTGTGCGAGAGTTCAGGGAAAGTGTCAATACCAGGAGAAAGCAGCTGTTGGGTGTTGGAACCAAGCTGGATGGCTTGCATCTCCGTTGAACATTCCCAGTCGATATGGAGCTGACATATGGCCTTCACTTCAGCAGTGGTCAAGGAGAATATCTCCTGGGAAAAAGAAGCCCAACGGAAGGCATCTTGGACATCATCATTCAACGTCCCAACAGCCTCAGACAGAAGTGCTAGGTAGGACTCCCTCATCAGTCTGCGCGACAGTCACTGCGAAGGGGTCGCGGCTCAGTGCAAATCGAAGTTGTACGGTGCCAGCTTGGCAACCCATCTTTGCTCGCAAGCGTCCATCTTGGGTTTTGTCATGATGTACGTTAACGGGTTACTATCTGTCCAGACAGTGAACTCGTGCCCCTTAAGCCAGTGACTGAATTTCTCACACACGCTCCATTTCAGTGCTAGAAATTCAAGTCTGTGTGCTGGATACCTTCCCTGCGACTTACTCAGGGTCTTGCTCTCGAATGCTATGGGCCTTGCTTTATCTTCTCAGGCACTTGACAAAGCACAGCTCCGAGACCATCCAAAGAATGCGTCAGTGAAGAGAATGAACGGCCTCTCAAAATCAGGGTGAGCTGGCATGACACAATTCAAAAAAGCATCCTTCAGCTTCTGGAATGCAACGACACACTCCACAGTTCAATCCGATAGAGTCAGCTTCCCGAAAATCCCACTGTTGCCCTTCTTCCCATCTCTTCCTCTTCTCTTTTGAACCCCAGTGAGTGCTAACAAAGGTCTGGCTATGGCAGAACAGTCAGGAATGAAGTGCTGGTAATATAATACCAAACCCAAGAAGGATTTCAGCCGGCGAGCAGAGGGAGTGCATCCGTCTGCCTCCATCAGCTGAGCTTGGCTCATCTTGGCAATGACCTCCACCTTCTCAGGATCCACTGACACACCGTCGTCTTTAATGATATGTCCGAGGAATTTCACTGTTCTTCGTGGCATTTCTTGGGTGCTAGTTTGAGATTGTTGGCTCTTAGACGGCTAAACACAACTTCAAGTCGCTGTAGAGCCTGTTCCTCGGTGGGTGCAAAGACCAAGAGAAGATGTCTGAGAAGATGTCTTCATATTTTGTGATGGTATTCACAAGCTTCTCCTTCCACTGGTCAGTTACCTGGCATCCATCAATGTCAATGTCTCCTAATCCTAGATCAGACAATCTTTGTTTCAGGTTGTGGCCGCCATTGTCATCCTGCTTCTGTTCCATTGGGGTTTTCCTCACTTCATGAAGGCCCTGAAAGATTGTTGCATCCTCAACAGCCAAGCATGTAGACACATCGGCCAGCTTCATGTTACGTCTCAGGGTGAGATGTTGGTCATAACAGTTTACTACCTTTAAAAAGGGACCCAGCCATCTCCCCACATGGGCGTAATAACTCAACCCACAAGTATGTTTCTGGGCATGACCTTTGACCTGGTATGCTCGACTATTACAGTGCTGCCTGGAGACAATGCCACATTTTTAGGAAGTTTACCCCAAACTAAGTGTTCAGTCTTGGCCGAAAGAGTCACAGCTTGAGTGAGCTTCACTGTCACAATCTTGCCATCAACTTTCTGTCCCTTCCATCTTGTGACACTTATCATCTGCAGAAACTGCTCACCCTCTGGTGAGTGGGTCTGGCCATCCATGTTGTTGACGAGCTTCCAGTATTCGTCAGTGCCCTTCATCTCATACAATAGATGTTTAATGACATTCGATCCCAGGATGAGATCATCACGCTGTCCAGGAACAACTAGGGTGGGCACTTTAACATCAATCCCATAGATTTGCATCTCCAAGTCATAAAAACACTGAGGCCTTCTTCCCCCCACACCCCACTAACACTAACTCTGTAGGAGGCTGATAATGCTGAGGAAGGGCACCTGCTTCCAAAAGTCTCTGCTCCGCATGTTCACTCAATGTACAGGCCATAGACCCAGTGTCAAGCATGCCTGTAAGCTGCACTTTCCCATGTACAGACACAGAGGTGTAAAACACATCTGAAAAAGCCACAACCTCTTGTGAACCTAGCAAAACAATTTTCTCTCCTTTCACATCAGAGCACAAAATCTCATGTTTTCTCGAGATCATCAGATTCTTTCTTGGGGGCAGACAGTTGAACACCCACATTTCCCCCCTTCACCTGCGGGCGTGTCAGTTTTAATTTGCTGCTGTGGTGAGTTTCTCTGCTGTTGTGGTGGGCGTCTCTTGCCACCAGGATTGGCATAGCTTTCCCCGTTTTGGACAATTTGACTTCCAATGACCATGATCTGGGGAAAAGCACCAGAGGCACAGGTTCTCATGTTTACAGTGCATCACAGTGGAGTGATCTGTTGCGCCACAAACCCTGCATTCCCTACGCCTGAAGGGCTGGGCGGGGAAAGATGGTGCCTTGGCCTGTGTCTGTGAAACCATAACGGGTGGTATGCTCTTCTCTAAGGTACGTTCAAGCAGGTGAATGAGTTTCGCAATACTTGCACTCTGCCCATCTTGTTTGGCGCTTGATGTGAGAGAAGTGTCACTGCGCGCACCAGCATTGACCCAGCCTTCAAACGGAGTTGTCTGCGGATGTACTGTTACTTGCTTTGAGGATACAGTGGTAGATTGACACATGGTGGCCTTCCTGCGGCGTTCATGTTCATAGATTCTCTCCTGTACTTCACTCGCAGTCCATTTCTCAGCAGACTTGTATTGGAATACTGCTGCCAGTTTGGGGGCAGGGCAGTATGTTACAAACATCCTGACGACATCGGAGTTGGAGCTATCAATCTTCTTACCTTGTCTCTTAAGGCCCTCGTCAGCGACATCTACGGCCTTGTTCAATCTAACCCAATACTCCATAACAGCCTCTCCGTGTACAGGTTTAGTATTGTAAAAATCAGCCAAATGCATGCATGAATAGGCCAATTCGCTGAAATTCTGTTTCAGAATGTCAAATACAATCTCTGGCTTCTCTGTAGGATCAACAGTTCTCTCATTGTGTAAATGTATCTTTACCATGTCTCTTGCTTTTCCAGATAATCGACTAATCATCTCATCCGATTGTTCCCCAACAGGACATCCCTTCCCCCTCCAAGTATATTCTCATCAACTCCTCCCATTCATGAATGGAGCATTTGTCTGTACCATCTCCTCTATATGTAGGAGGTTCCTTCATGTCTGATTGCATGATGAACTTAAATTTACCGAGGTCTACATATCCTACCGACTCTGAATGATGATCACTTATCTTCTCTGGTCTTACTGGTAGCTCATAAGTACTGGACCTGCCACTCTGTAGTTCTTCCCTAATGGAGCTCCCTATTTCCCGGGCTAGCTGAGTGACCAGATCAGCTAGACCATCTACAGGGGCATTTGGATTAACACTAGATGAAGGGCTTTCATCCCAAACATTTTGTGGAGCAAAACATGGAGTTTGATCAGAGTATGAGAAAGTGAATTTGGGTTCATCAACATTATAAGATTCCATGCCACTAAACCACTAATGTTATGATAAAATGTCTGTTGATGAACACACTTCTATGTTAGTTAAACATAAACAGCGCTCTCAATACAAAGTTTTCAGAAGAAAAAAAACAGGAAAGAAAAGACTGCAGTTCCATTTTTTGCCACAGGGCGGCAAGAGTACCTCAATGATGTAATTAGAGTCTCTAGAGCAGCAGCGCAGCAGTGATTGAGCTGACGTCGATCAACGATGAATCCGGGTCTAGAAGACACCAATGTAACCAGTGCTGTACTGCACCGCTGTAACTGCGTGGTGTGTGGTTGATTGAGACTATAGACGTGGACTTTGGAGATCAGGTTGTTTTAATTAAGCAGAATTCACTCTCTGCATCCTGCATCTGCATTCAAAAGAAAATAAAACATTTGTTGAGCACATATGTTCTGCGAATCATCGCCTCTTTCTACAACAGATGCACAATACAAGGGACTGGGATCATTCGAGGAGCTAGCCATCGTTCACACATACAATAGCCTGCTAATACCTTAGCTAGCTATTAACCACATGTTGAATTCAGAATGTTAATATCATCCTAAAAAGTAGTTACATGTGCATCTTAACAATACCATCCACGTATGAGTAACCTCTAAATATACAACATTATTCATGAACAAAACACTGTGTGTATGATTTTGTGCTTAAAACCTTTCTAGCTCAGGGGTTCCGCTAGCGGAACACCCACAACATTCCACTGAAAAGGCAGCGCGCGAAATTCAAAAATATTTTTCTATAAATATTTATCTTTCACACATTAACAAGTCCAATACAGCAAATGAAAGATAAACATCTTGTTAATCTACCCATGGTGTCCGATTTCAAAAATGATTTACAGTGAAAGCACAACATATGATTATGTTAGGTCAGAGCCAAGTCACAAACACACACAGCCATTTTTTCAGCCAACAATAGGAGTTAGAAAAAGCAGAAATATAGTTAAAATGAATCACTAACCTTTGATTATCTTCATCAGATGACAGTCATAGGACATCATGTTATACATTTATTTGTGTTTTGTTCGATAATGTGCATATATATATTAAAACAAATCTCAGTTTACATTGGCGCGTTACGTGCAGTAATGTTTTGATTCCAAAACATCCGGTGATTTTGCAGAAATACTCATAATAAACATTGATAAAAGATGCAAGTGTTATTCACAGAATTAAAGATAAAGTTATCCTCTATGCAACCACTGTCAGATTAAAAAAAAAAAATGTACAGAAAAATAATAATCTGAAAACGGCGCTCAGAGCACAATCCAGCCAAAGAAATAGCCGCCATTTTGGCGTCAACAGAAGCTACAAAAACACTATAAATATTCACTTACCTTCGAATAACTTCATCAGAAGGCACTCCCAGGATTCCCAGTTCGACAATACATGACTGATTTGTTCCATAAAGCCCATCATTTAGCCACTTGTTGTTAGCATGTTCAGTAATCCATTTTCATGACGCACGAGCAATCCCTCCAGACAAAAACTCAAAAAGTTCCGTTACAGGTCGTAGAAACAAGTCAAATGATGTATGCAATCCATATTTAGGATGTTTTTAACATTAATCATCAATAAGGATCCAACCGGAGAATTTCATTGTCTGATGAAAGAGCATTGGAACGAGAGCACTCTCTCGTGAGCGCGCACAATGAGACCGAGAATTTCTGCAGACCACTCAGTAAAATAGCTCCTATGAGCCCCTCCTTTATAGTAGAATCATATAACCAGAATCTAAAGACGGTGACATCTAGTGGAAGCCCTAGGAAGTGTTTGCTCATCCATAACTAAAAGGGATATCATTTGGCACTGTTTTGAAAATCGAGTTCTCACTTCCTGTTTGGATTTCTTCTCAGGTTTTTGTCCGCCATATGAGTTCTGTTATACTTACACATAATTCAAACAGTTTTAGAAACGTCAGAGTGTTTTCTATACAATAGTAATAATAATATGCATGTATTACCTTCTGGGACAGAGTAGGAGGAAATTCAGTTTGGGCACGCAATTCGTCCAAAGTGAAAATGCTGCCCCCTGTCCCGAACAGGTTTTAAAATAATCAAACTTTTCTGAAGACGACAAAAAAAGCGTGCCTACCTCTCATAGTGCATCAAAATGATTTGAGCACGCAGGGCAAAACGTAACATGCTGACCAGATCGGACACGTCGCGTGCGCGAGCGTCGCAAAATAAATGTAGAAATGTTATTCAATTATTGCACCCACACTGCTCGCGTCTGCGACGCCAAGGGCTAAAATAGAAGTCTTTCCTATTTCTGACGTAGATCGCGCTGAAAGTCATCTCCTCATTGGTTTATAGAAGCAGGTATCCACGTGCCATCTCCTCATTGGTTATACCCATGTGGGTGATTGAAAGACGAACTTTGTTGCCGGTTGTCGTGGTAATACAATGAAAGTTTAGATGGATCACCATATAAGTTCAAAGATGAAAAAGCCTGGAAGGAGGAGAGATGACTAGAAACGATTCGGTTGGCCGTTTTATGTGTGGATTAATTGTCGGAGTAGAGGTCCTTGTGCATTTCAGGTAAAATAACAACTCAATGTTTATATCCCAGGACAAATTAGCTAGCAACAGCAAGCTAGCTAAATAGGACAAATTAACATTAGCTAGCAAGTGCAAGCTAGCTAGCTAAATTGCCATACATGTTTAATGCTTTTCGACCTGTCCCCAAATTAATGTCATTGGTTCAGAGTTTGTTTTGATATTTTAACCTGCGTGTCGTGATCGCGTTTGGTGTGGGGGGGCAAAATACATTTATGCACGATAGCGCACGATGGCGCACTACGCAGCCGGTTTGGGTTCCGTGTAAGTACACACTCCCCTACTCCCAGGATGCAGGCATGCATAAAAACAAATCAACATGCCATATTAATATATGAACCTGGTGAAATTCACACAGTACTTTAACAACTGTTACATTAGCAGTGTGCGCAGGTCCTGCATGAGGGCAGAGACCCAAAGCAGCCCCTGATCTAACTTCCCTGAAGAGGGCGCTGATGCTCTGTCTGGTGATATTCTCCCCAACAGAACCACATTCTGGTAGGCTACACAGTCAAACAAGTAGACCTATGTTGTACAATATTTTCGAAATTCATGAGTTTATTGTCGACAGAATCCCTGGACATGAATCTAGTGAGGCCTAACCAGAAGTAAAAACCTGGAAGGTTAGGAATTCTAAGGCTCTTGCATGAGAAGTTAGCAAAGCAACATTTACTGTGTGAAATGCAATGTTATCACCATCATTCTATTTCAATTATTATCACACACCCATTTTGACTGCTAGAACGAATGAAATAAATAATGAAAGTCCTAGATGGATAATAATGTACATGCAAGTCTGTATGAAGGCTGTATACAAAGACCAGGGCATGGTGAATATTCCCTGTTGTCTCAGTGAGATAACAGTACAGACTTGATGAAGGCTCTACTGGCTGTTGGATGCAGTTGGATGCTGAAGTTGGATGCTGAATGTACTCTTGAACTCTCTCTCAAATAGATTCTTCAATCTTTCGCCCATCCCACGCAACTCTGCATTATCCTTCATTAAAAAAAGACACACACATTTGTATAGAAAACATAATAAACTAGTAATGCATAAAACACAACTCATTTAGCCTAATTCATATTTGTTATGGATTAAACAAAGACACATTGTTAAAGTGTTCCAAGATTTGTGTCTTGATGAGTCTTCACATTGGATTCTGCAGTAGTGCAGTCTCACCCTGTTAAATGTGGCACAGTTGGTGAAGATAAGCCACACATCAGACACAAAGTGTTGAACTGTTTGGTAGAGATTCTGCTGCAGCTTCTCCACAACCCTGTCCAGCCATATAGGGGTCTTTATCACACTGGTATAGTTTCTCACCTGCCAATGAAACATACAGACGGAGATATGTGAACTTTGACACACACACACACACACACACATAGAGAGAGAGAACCAAGCAAACTTACATTGATGCAAGGATCTGCCACAGCGATGTGTTCCTCGTCCGCTTGGTATAGACACAACAGAAGGTACTGGCATTCCTGTCAGAGTAAACACACCTTTATGTGACTGGTCAAAGCTTGTTTACATTTAATTCTGAATAATTATTTCATGTCAAATATATGGTGATGCTTATAATGGACATGCAATTGGAGGCAGTTGGGCCAATGGTAGAAGTCATTCCTTCAGGCTCCTCACCAGTAGGTGGTCTGAGATTCGGCAGGTTAAGGCTTCCTGGTAGGTCATTTGTTTGGGGTAGCGCCACGGCTGACTGGTCCTCAGTACACAGAATGTACACATCCACGGACAATCATCCCTGTGATTACACACACACACACACACACACACACACACACACACACATTTCAACAGTGCACAAATAAGCTGACAGCTAAGTTTACCTACACAGAACAAACAGACCTCTCTTGTATCAATCTCTTTCTCTCACTCTGTCTCTCATCAACCCTCAACTCTTCTCACCCCAGGATAGCATCATCCACATTAGGAAGATGACATCTCTGATGGAAGGAGCGAGGACACTCATCACAGCATATCAAGCTGCCCTGGCTTCTACAGATGAAGCAGTCGTCATCGTTATCTTGATCATGCTTCCAAGACAGAAGAGAGGAAGGTGAGAAGGAATTGTTTAACAATCAAGCACCAACTGTCTGTTTGTGTGTTAACGAATATCGTACAGATTGGTTTCTCACACTCTCGGGTGTAAAACAAGGAGACTCCTGATCAAAGACTCTGTTTGCTATGTTTATTAATGATTTGGCAAAATAAATTAAACAGTTAAATACTGGCGTAAGAAATGACGATGAAATGCTGATTATATTATTTTGATGGCAGAAACGGAACAAAACCTGAGGAAAATGTTATTACGTGCAGTCAATTGGTTTTCAATTTTGTGGTGAAGACATTCTTGAGTTTACTAGAAATTATAAATACTTGGGTCTTTATTTTGATGAACATATGAACTTTCAATACAGCACATCTGCCCTGGCTGACTCAGCATGTAGAGCTTTTGGGAGATTTATAGGAAAAACAAGAACACTCAAAGATGTTGGTTATGCCACATATTCCAAACCTTATCAGACGTGTGTGTCCTGTTGTGGACTATTCAGCAGGAGTGTGAGTTGCTAAGAGGTATCTCAAAGCAGTACTTATTCTTTAGGGTTCTACAAGTTTGCACCTATACTGGCAATAAGTGGGGACATGGGCTGGGATCCCTGTGAGGTGAGATGGAAGGCGTGCATGGTGAGACTTCGGAATAGACTGTTGGATATGACTATTGCCAGACAAGTTTTTCAATGGGATCTCTTCACAGGAGGAGCCTGGGAAACCAAAATGTCGGTCGGCCCTTTTCCAGCAGCCTGACTTTTAACATTTGTACGAAGACCAAATGAAGGGAGATATAGATACTATTTAAAAACAACTGATGGTGTGATATGAAAATAAATGGGTGGGGGAGATGAATCATAAACCCAAATTGAGAACCTTTTGTTTGATTAAGGGTGAATTTGTGTTTGAGAGATACAGTATATTATGTGCAACCTACCTAAAAGCAAGAGATCGCTACGTGTAAGATCAGGGATATTGCCCGTGCGTATTGAAACAGGTCGGTAAAATGGATTAGGAAAAACAAGGTAATTATTGTGACCTCGAAGAAATAGAGAATAACATTCATTTGATCATCTATTGCACTTTCTACCGCGATATATACATTTTTCCTTATTCCAGAAAGCCCACCAGATTTACCCTGGCAATATGTGGCTGAGTGATGAGGAGAAACTGAAATGTTTTTTTGTACATTGTGTATTTCTGTTTGCTGAATATTTTGATAAAGCCTGGAATAAAAGAAAAAGGGCAACCTATAATTACATTCTAAAAGTATTTAGCTCCTATATAGCAAAGTGCACGTATGTGTATAGATTGTCTGTAGGGATGTCTTACAATCTTCTCTCTGATCTCACACTTGAATCTTCTCTTTGTGCAAGATCAGGTTGAAACACCTTCTGTTGAATTTTTCTGTATTTCTGTATAATTTTTACCGATCTAGGGTTATTATTATTATTGGTTGAAAAACCTTATCTACTATTATGTACTGATTTATTTTTCATGCAGTGCACACTGCGCAGAACACCAGAAGAATTATCACTGAATTATCACTGTGAATCATTGTAATTTGTTTGTGTCAATTAATCCTGTAAGGGATGGATTGCCAACTGATGATTTGACACGAAAATGTCATTCATTCATTCCCTTTACAGTGATGTTAAGAAACATCTTGGAGTTTCATTATTAAAACTGAAGCATTTGTTTAACCAATGTGATTGGCTGATTGGTAAGTGGGTGCCACCATGTTCCCGAGGGTCGAGGGAGAAACGTACCCTGTCTTTGGCCGTGGAGCTGCACAGCTTGCACTTACACAGGAGAGAGTGGATGACCAAGATCTTGCTCTGAAAATGAGAAACAAACAAAGACAGTAGTAGTACTAGTAAAACGTTTTTGAAGAAGGGAAATGTTTTCATCACAGGTCCTTAAAGACCTTGCAGACTATCTTAAACCATTCCTTGTACAGTAGGTTGGTAAGTGCCAAACACACATTTTTTCTCTCTCATCTCTCTCTCTCTCTGTTCTTCTTCCCTGTGTACCTCGATGAGGACGCTGAGTGGTTTCCCGTCCCACTGGATGTCTTTCTTCCAGGAAGGATCTTCCAGAGCTGACTCCCCCGTCACAAACTCCACCGGGGTCATCCAGCACAGCTCCGTACGGATGCTCTTTCCACACGACCCTGGGGCAACAGAGAAGATAGGGGCAGAAGGAAAAACTCAAATGAAACCCTATTATAACCTTAATATACATTTTATATGGCGCATTACAGCTGACCAGAGGGACACAGGGCTATTGTAAAATAACATGTAGTGTATTGTCAACAATAGCTAAAAGTGTGTCATTTACTTTACTTTATTACGTTTATTTTTTGTAGGAACATTTTCAGTAAAAGTGCCCGTTTTAGCCAGTCGGCAAACTTTCTACCGTAGTCCCTGGGCAGTACAGACAATTAGCACATACAGAGCAGAGAGCAACATATGACAACTAACTCTTAGTACACAGACAGACAGAGCAATGACACAAAAAGCAACCAAACAAAAGACAGAAAATTAACAAACAATATCTACACACCTAACAAACTACAGACAGGTTGAATGTTGCATAGTTACGTGTGGCTGAAAGCAGTGAGTTCCAGACATGGGAAGCTCTCACAGTGAAAGCCGTCTGACTGAAGGTGCTTTTCCTGAAGGGAACTATACAGTCACCTCTCATGGCAGACCTTCTGGATCTGCTGAAATGGGTTTTCTGCTTGATAAAAGCACTAAGTGGGGGCAGTATTTGAGGTGCAGCCAGAGAAAGAGGGTTGCCAACATGTAAAAGTGTCTCCAGTACCTTCAATAGTTTCAAAGACATGGCAATAGCTATAGAATGTTGTTTATTAAACCTTCAGAGAATAAAATATGTACCTGATGCAAACCGATCATTATGTAGCATTCCATTGATGGCTCCACAGGTGACTTTGAAGACAGTCTTTTTCACACCACAATGGCTGCCTCCTGTACTGCTCTCTTCAGCAGTGTTTGCCTGATCTCTTCTCTCTCCTTCCTCTCTTTCCTGCTCAGCTTCTTCTTCCTCCTCCTCTTCCTCCTCCTCCTCATCGTCATCCTCCTCAGATTCTGAAGTAAAGATAAACAAAGAGGATTAGGGAAAGATGGTTTATTATATAAGTGTGAAGGGTCAGGCCTGTGTCACAAAACCTTATAACAACAAAAACACATAGTTAGAGAGACAACACCATCCCCTTTACCAGATAGTCATGTCTAAAGGATTCAGAAAGATTCCATTGAGCTGTGATTGGTGTACATACCTGTGCTTGAGCCCGCTGATTGGTTGAAGGGAAACAGTGCTCTCTTGGCCTAGATAGGAGAAAAGGGAGAGACCAGTTTTACATATATCAGTCACATAATAGACTCTTCTTTATCCAATATGGTAAGAACATGGACAAACAAAATGGTCACTGGTCAAAGTATGATCACGCACAAGAAATATAAATTCATGCCCGTATAAACATCGCAATATCAACGGATAAGGCTAAGCTGTTGTCAAGTTTAGATGTCGCAATAAAACTGATTCATGACTAACAATCATAAACAACATGTACTCAGATGCTATGACGATGCAGCACTTTCTATGCATTTTCAATGGTCCCACATGTTCCTATGCCCAGTATGGTATAAGGTTGTACTTACAGAAGCTGAATTACCATGATGTGTTACCGTTTTATTCATTCATAAGGGACCTCCGAACAGTTATTCAGTTATTACAAAGTATTTTTTTTACATAGAATGATGTGGGTGAACTGTTATCTAGATATACAGTATGATGTGGATGTACTAAGCATTTGAGGGCATTTGTACAACTAAATAGTCAAATAAAGTTTGACTGTTAATCCAGAGGATGTGGTATATTGAAAGTTTGGTCTCCTACCTGTGCACTCTTTCTTCTTTTAAAGTCTGGTGAAGTTAAATGACCTTCCTGAGGTTGGTGGGATGGTGATGGGAGGGGTTAGAGAAAAGGGGACAGACATTGCTTTTGAGTGTTGAGTGACTGAATGGAACATCCTGTGAAATAACTGTACAGTTTGTTTCTTTACAGAAAAACAAAACGGTTATAATGTAGCTATAGTTCGTTGCTCTGTCTGGCCCAATTGTCTGGTATATGTAATGATAAACCGATATGCTGTGGTAAGAGTAGGGGAGACCGGGGTTGGTTGTCTCACGGGTTGGTTGTCACAGTGCTAATTACTACCAACCGAAATGGAGCTGTGTGAATTCTTCAAAATAACTCATCCACCTGGTCAGTTCATGTCAGCATGACAAAACATTGAGGTGAGGGGACTGTATTTTTTATAAGTACAAGTAAAACAATGTGTGATATTTTCTATTTTCTTTGTAAATGTTTGAATTATGGGAGTATCCATGAACACGTACATTTGTTGAAAAGAGGAAAAAGGGAGAGCTATATTTCAAACCTATTTCTGAGTCCCTAGGTCAAGCCACGAGTTAACTAGCATCTTAAACTATTGAGTCATATCCCAGTCTACCTATTTACTTATTTTAATTTAAATGTTTACCTTTATTTAACTAGGCAAGTCAGTTAAGAACACCGAACGACTTAAAAAAAAATATTATATGAGCAAAAAATATTCCACTTTATTTGGAATGGCAAGCCAGGCAAAATTAAACAGGCATATTTATATAATGAATATGCATTCGGAGGGTGGACATGATTAAAGCCTTGAACCTCTCACTAAAGGCTTCAGCCATACAAACGTTGTACTGAAATCCGAACTGGTTTTCCAGCAGATTAGTAAGAATGGCTCACCCCATGTTAAAAATATCCTTTTTCCCTTTATTCAGATTACAACTTCTCACTTTCAGTTATTTGAGAATAAAATGATCTCCAGAATATCGCTATTTTTAAAACAGGCTATAGAAAGCTGGTTTTAATTTCAGTTTTATGCATCAGAAAAGACAGAACAAATATTACAACAAATATTATGGTTAAACTCAAATATACTAAAATATACAAATATACTAAAAAATGATATAATCTTTGTTAATTATATCATAAATATGACTGTTGGAGTTGTCACACATGCAGCTAACAAAAATATATGGAAATATGCTATATCCAAATGTACAACCAACTGATTGCAGCATTACTACACAAATAAAGAGGCATGTGGAAGGGGAAGAAGGTAAGGAAGTTGTCTGTCGACCCTACATTAAAGACCAACATTTGTTAAAGAAAATTGTGATTACAAAAAAGTATACCAGTTTCATTTAAGAACCAAAAAATTGAAAGCTGCGCAAAATAGTTAGGAAGAGATTTCGATGTCCCGATTCCATAGCACGTGGTTTATGAACTGATACACAAAACAACACTGGATTAAAAAGTTTGTTTTTCCATTTAATTATTATACTAAATTCTTGCAACCAATAGAATGTAATGTATATGAGGGATACAACCAATCCCAGCTCTGGAGATTTTGCTGCAAAGAGACAGAATCATTAGATCACTTGTTTTGGTATTGCCCATATGTAGGGCGGCAGTAAAATGTCTTTTTATTCTTAAGGCATAAAATGCAGAATTTTATTAGGAATATTGTTTGATCAAAGAAAGGCTATTTCTAAGAATCTGTTTGCTACATTCTTCACTTCTTGCTACAAAAGCAATAAGCAACAATCAAGCATTGTGACAACCAACCCCATACTATGTGACATCTAACCCCACGATGCAGCAGCATATGTGGTGAGAGTGAAAATGTGTGTGTGAGCGTTGTTAGTATGCATGTGTGTGCATGTTATGTGTGTGGGTGTTCGGGATTGACATCGGTAACCGGGATCCCGGGACTGTCCCGGAAACACTTACACTTCCCATTTCCTTAAGAAATGTAATGACATTTTCCCCCAATGTCTGGCACTAATGCAATTCCATAAAATACACAACATGAGCAGCATTAGATTAGCAAAAAATTAAATTATCCTAACAGGTTGTCGCATGGAAGCCTTGAGCTTAGCGTATTTACTTCACACAAAGTGAGCATGAATTCAAAGCACACGCATAATTGACACTGCCGGATTGCACACGCGACCCGAATGCAGGTAATAAACCCTACAGGGTCTAACCCCTAAGTATGGCCTATAAAAGAAAGTGTGCCTCTTTGAGCTGTCATTGTGACTCTTCAGACAGTCACAAATTTGATAGGTCTATGCGTCTCTGTCACAGACATGAAGTCTGTTAACAATTCAGAGAGGCATGAGGGAAAAGGCGATCTTCTCCTGTCCTAGAGCCTAGTGTCACGCCCTGACCTTAGAGAGCTTTTTATGTCTCTATTTTGGTTTGGTCAGGGTGTGATTTGGGTGGGCATTCTATGTTCTTTTTTCTATGTTTTGTATTTCTTTGTTTTGGCCGGGTATGGTTCTCAATCAGGGACAGCTGACTATCGTTGTCTCTGATTGGGAACCATACTTAGGTAGCTTTTCCCCACCGATGCTTTGTGGGTAGTTATTTTCTGTTTTGTGTTTCTGCACCTGACAGGACTGTTTCGGTTTCGTTCATTCTCTTTGTTATTTTGTTATAGTGTTCAGTTTAAATAAAAAGCATGAACACTTACCACGCTGCGCTTTGGTCCGATTATTCCTCATCCGACGACAACACCCGTTACACCTAGGCTACTTTCCTATCCAATCCCACTGAAACCCCAAATCCTGACTCCTGTCACGCATGAAAATTCCTAACTTTATTCTGTAATATATAGGTTGCATTCTGAAAGCACGTCTCTTGCCTACACATATCAAAATACCGCTATAACATTTCCCCGCTTCTCTGCACTGTCTCGTACTAGCTGCCCATATGAGAGCTTCGGTAGAGAATGTGTGATCAACAAACGATATGAGAGTAGATATGGATATTAAGATACCTTGATATTCAAACTATTTACACTCTTCACTTTCCCGTTATTCATGAGCTGATCTGGTATCTTTATAATCATCAACTAGACTTTGCCAAAATATTCTGACATTCGTTGATTATTAGGTTATCTTGCAAGCTTAGCAACTTTGGTCATTTGAATTGTCATTTGGCTGCCGTTTGTATGATTTGACAATGCTATAGTCGGGTTGTGCTCTGTGCGTCCTGAACGTGCTCTGTGTCGAGATAGCCTACTGCTGAAATGCGCTGAATTAATTGACGAACATGATAACGCTCAGAATTTATGAACGGACGGTTTTGCAATTCACAACAATGTCATTGGCGATTAAAGATCATTCTATCAAGGCGTCACCACAGATCTGGGTTCGATCCCGGGCTGTGTCGCAGCCGGCCGCAACCGGGTGACCCATGATACGGCGCACAATTGGCCCAGCGTCGTTCGGGTTTGGCCGGCTGGGATGTCCTTGTCCCATCGCGCTCTAGTGACTCCTTATGGCGGCCGGGCGCATGCACGCTGACTTCAGGTCACCAGCTGTACGGTGTTTCCTCCGACACATTGGTGCGGCTGGCTTCCGGGTTAAGCAAGCAGTTTTATTTGCTCTGAAATCTTTACGTAATGGTGCAGCCCAGCCGACAAGGTGGTGCAGCCCCCTCTTATTTGGGGAGAACCCTGGCATAGGGACCATATCTTTAAAAACGCTTTAAATAGGCACTTCCGGTTGTTGTGGAATTTCCCAGGACTCTGGATAATTATGAATTATTCCTAGTATTGAGACTTGGTAGATTCTCTGGAAAATATGAATCCCAAGTGGGTATGGGTGTTTTTATGTATGTGGGTTGGGTGTCAGTGTAAGTATGTGTTAATGTGTGGGTAGAGTCCAGGTTGTGTGCATAAAGTCAGTGCAAGAGAGTTATTGCAAAAAAGGGTCAATGCAGGTTGTCTGGGTAGCCATTTGATTAGCTTTTTAGCAGTCTTGTTTAGAAGTCTTATGGATTGGAGGTAGAAGCTGTTCAGGGTCCTGTTGGTTCCAGACTTGGTGCATTGGTAACGCTTACCATGCGGTAGCAGAATTAACAGTCTATGGCTTGGGTGGCTGGTTCCTCTGACACTGCCTGGTATAGAGGTCCTGGATGGCAGGGAGTTTGGCCCCAGTGATGTACAGGGCCATACGCACTACCCTTTGTAGTGCCCTGCGGTTGGATGCCAAGCAGTTGCCATACCAAGTGATGATGCAGCCAGTCAAGATGCTCTCAATAGTGCAGATGTAGAACTTTTTGAGGATCATGCTAAATCTTTTCAGCTTCCTCAGGAGGAATAGGCGTTGTCTTGCCCTCTTCATGACCGTGTTAGTGTGTTTGGACCATGATAGATCCTTAGTGATGTGGACACCGAGGAACTTGAAGCTCTCGACCGGCTCCACTACAGCCCTGTCGATGTGAATGGGGGTGTGCTCGGCCCTCCGTTTCCTGTAGTCCACGATCAGTTCCTTTGTTTTGCTGACGTTGAGGGAGAGGTTGTTGTCGTGGGACTAGGAGGTCTCTGACCTCCTCAATTTAGGTTCTCAACTTTGTCGGTGATCAGGCCTACTACCGTAATGTCGTCGGCAAACTTAATGATGGTGTTGGAGTCGTGCGTGGCCACGCAGTCGTGGGTGAACAGGGAGTACAGGAGGGGACTAAGCACGCATCCCTGAGGGGCCCTTGTCTTGAGGGTCAGTGTGGCAGATGTTTTGTTGCCTACCAGTGGTTTCTTTGTAGCAATTTGACCATGAAGGCCTGATTCAAGCAGTCTCCTCTGAACAGTTGATGTTGAGATGTGTCTGTTACTTGAACTCTGTGAAGCATATATTTGCGCTGCAATCTGAGGTGCAGTTAACTCTAATTAACTTATCCTCTGCAGCACAGGTAACTCTGGGTCTTCCTTTCCTGCGGCGGTCCTCATGAGAACCAGTTTAATCATAGCCCTTGATGGTTTTTGCAAATGCACTTGAAGAAACTTTCAAAGTTCTTGACATTTTCCGGATTGACTAACCTTCATGTCTTAAGGTAATGATGGACTGTCATTTCTCTTTGCTTATTTAAGCTGTTCTTGCCATAATATGGACTTGGTAAAATACCAAATAGGGTTATCTTCTGTACCTTGTCACAACACAGCTGATTGGCTCAAATGCATTAAGAAGGAAATAAATTCCACAAATTAACTTAACAAGGCCCATCTGTTGGTTTGAAATGCATTCCAGGTGACTACCTCATGAAGCTGGTTGAGAGAATACCAAGATTGTGCAAAGCTGTCATCAAGGCAAATGGTGGCTACTTTGAAAAATGTCAAATATAAAATATATTTGGATTTGTTTCACACTTTTTTGGTTACTACATGATTCCATATGTGTTATTTCATAGTTTTGATGTCTTCACTATTATTCCACAATGTAGAATACAATGAAGAATACAATGTAGAATAATAGTACAAATAAAGAAAAACCCTGGAATGAGTAGGTGTGTCCAAACTTTTGACTGGTACTGTATATACTATATCCCAGAGTGTAGTATTGTATGGAAACATTGTCCAAATGACATAGGCCTGATTAGAGTATGAAAAGTGACCAAGCTGTTCAACTTTTCTGTGTTTTATTTGATGATTTTAAATCAATTGTATCCACGTCTGGTTGAATTGTGTTTTTAAATGGTCAAATAAATTAAATTAAAATATTTGCTGTACCTGGATCAGTTCTCCCAGAGTGGTGCCGCTACAGCGGATACTGTACTTCCAGTTCTTTCTGCTCTTCTTCCCCCCAAACTCTTCAAAGCCACTTGGGGTGAACCAGCGACCCTGGACCACAATGCACCTCTCCCCTGAAAAAAAAACAATGAGGAAGTCAGACATCAACCAGCAACCCTGAACCACAATGCACCTCTCCCCTGAGACAAACCAATGAAGAAGTCAGACATCATACACACCACCACAAATTAAAACCATGCAAAGTAAAATGGACCGTAGTACACATGTGCCTGACTGTGATTGAAACATGGGTCTCCTGCACATCACAATACTGTGTTAACCCACTAAAGTCTATGCATTAGATTTGGGCCCGTATTCACAAAGGGTCTCAGAGTACAACATTTATTGTGAGTGCTGATGGGTAAAAAACTATAGCTATCCTTGAAGCCTTTAGTCATAAGAGTCACACCAAGTCGACAGATATTTAGGACATCATGAGCTGTCCTAACCAGTTAAGGGTTATCAGCAGGTGTCTTGGTAATAGAAAAATGCAGAGAGTCAGTGGTTCCTGCGCCACATGCAATTACTTAGGTGTGGTTAAAATAATGTTTTGATATGATCAGTCCATAAATAATCTAGACCTACTGTACATGTAACAGTATGTCTTGAGCTTTTGACAATGATGTCACATGAGACCTATTTCACAACTACAGTATATGCCTAAATACTTATAACCACTAGGCTAATAAATAAACACGTTTTTCTTTTGATTATTTATTTACCTACATAACATCACATTGTTAAAATAATATGTAAAAATTGGGTATGCCTATAAATTGGGCAATTGAAGACATCTAGGGCTTATGTTAACTTTGTGTTCGATAAAAATGATAGACCTTTCAAACGATGAATGCAACGTTATTGGCAAGTGAATTGATGCCTAATGTGCCAAAAAATTTCAGAGTTGATATCACGGTAATATTAGCAAAATTCCACTTTTAAGAACCATCAGAATTGGTTAAAAAAAGAGATGCATGTCAACATATTACAGTAGGCAAAGTGATCGTGCCGGCGAAAATAATATCCAACTTTTTACCATTGCAACATTTTATGTAGGCTACAGTCA
The DNA here is from genome assembly GCF_045679555.1 of Salvelinus alpinus. NCBI lineage: Eukaryota > Metazoa > Chordata > Actinopteri > Salmoniformes > Salmonidae > Salvelinus > Salvelinus alpinus. The sequence continues at coordinate 55,943,144 of NC_092086.1, read as the reverse complement.
CATTCACCATGGTTGCATGTTACCTATAAAGTTCACAGCTGGTAATGCCTCCTCGCGATTGGTTATTCCCCATTTGCAATGTCAATGAGCCTCATCACTATCTTTCCTTTGCGGTACCTCAAACTGTAATGATTACCAGCTGAGATAAAGGTTTATGAGTTGATTTTACTCCTGGTTCAGAATTTGTGTCCAAAAATGGATGTAGCAACTGCAGATTGACCCTTTTAATGTCTCAGGCATGGTTATTCTAGCCGAACCACATCCACCATTACACACAAACATATCATATTAAGTCCATTGTTACGGTGTACCTGTGGCCAGCTTGTTCCTGATGAGCATGCCTTCCTTGTCCCCACAGGTGACTGGGAGCTGGGTCTTGTAGATGGGCCAGTTCCAGATGTCAGATTTCTCCCCTTTACAAAAAGGAGAACCTGCATTGGGACATGTTGGGGACAGTCATTAAGATGTGACTTGAAAATAAAAATGAAAATATTCCCTCCCCCCACTACTTCCTACACTATGAATTCAGGAGTCAATATTTACTCAAGAAAATGTCTGTTTGAAGTTAGAGGTACTTTAGACTTTCTGATTCAAGGCCTCCTCTTTCCCCCAGGGAACATGAAGCCTGGGACTCACAGTATTTGACCCTCTGGACTTTCTTCTTCTGACTGGGGGTGGACTGGGTGGACGTGCTGGGCTTGCCCTTCTCTGCACTCTCACTTCTCTTTTTACTCTTTTTCCTTCCTGTCTTTTTCTCCTCCTCCTCTTCCTCTTCCTCATCCGCTGAAGCCTTCTTCTTCTTATCCTCCTCCTCCTCCTCCTCTTCTCCATCCGCTGAAGCCTTCTTCTTCTTATCCTCCTCCTCCTCCTCTTCCTTCTCCACCTTCTCTGGAAGTTTCTCATAGAATGTGAACGACCCTACAAGGGATTGGAGGCAAAATTGAGCCAACCATGCAACCTAATTCATGTATACCTAATAACAAATTATATTAAATACAAATTTGACAAGGCTTTGAACCTCAACTTCAAAATATCCACCATTGTGGCTACATTTATATTAAACTAGGAGTTGGAATTATATATAGATATTAACCTATCCATACAAATGCCATAATAATACAATAATAAGAGTGAAGACTCCAGAACTGACCGTCCAGCAGGCTGTTTCGTAGCAGGCGTAACGTGGGGTACTGCAGCAGGAGGTGGTCCCTGAACACACAGTTCCAGAACACCTTGATGCTGTCGGGCCTCTCTGCCTCCACCCAGTCCAACACCTGGTACACACCCTTCTCCCTCACCTCCTTACTCCTACACCAAATCAGCTTCTGCAGGAGGGGTCAAATACAAAACCATGGTCAAATTGTGGCTGGTGTAGAGTGATACTTGATTCTCTAGAAGCAACTACCATCCCAATCAGTTCATGTGACAGAGTGGAATTCATGGACACACGTCAGGTATTACTAATCAATGATCATCAACTCCAATGTCCACTCTTACAATAACATTCAAAGACCTGTTATTTATATTGTTTGTACCCAGCTTGTAATAGGACAGTGAATGGTCTTAGTGTACACAGAACACTCTTAGAATTATTGTTGACCCGATGAACCCTGGAGATCCTCAAGGAACCTTTCGCGGTCAAACCGGGAAATGGTTAGTATCTTTTTTCCACCATTCATTTTTCCCATCATTTTTTAAAAACACTTAAAATAAGGGCTGTGTTTCATGTAGGCTTACCCTGGCATGACGTTTTGATAACCGTGTAAATCTCTCTAGGACAAGGTGACTTTTATCAATATATTTGCCTGTATTTACCCCCCCCAAAAATGAAATGCTAATTAGCTACTAATGTGGTTATCATAAAGAACAACAAATGCCATGATGATCTGGACGAGTCTGATGAATCGAGGCATAGGTAAGAATCTCTGGATTAACTATCTAACGTTAGCTAAATGTAGTAATTAATAAATTAGCTACATTTCTTTAAATGGAAAATTCTGTGAAATGTCTTGTGCAAGTTTAAAATTGACACAATGCCCGTTAGCAAAGGTGTCAGCTAGAAATGACGTGCAGGAGCTTGCAGGGATTTGTAGTCTTGCAGGATGTCTACTTTGACGCTAATTGGCATTTTAGAATCTGAGCATAAATAGAGCCGATTGATAAAAGTCACCTTGTCCGAGAGAGATTAAGTGCAGTCCTCCAGAGGAATTAATTGAATTACTATACAGTAATACAGTATTTCAATAAAATGTTTCAAGGACAAAATTACATGTATTTAAGTATTTTGTTGTTGTTTTGGGGAAAGTAACATTAGTACAAAAATAAAATAGTTTAATTAAGGAAAATGTTTTTATTTCTTTTATTTATGTTTAGCTCACATTCTATAATTTAAAGTATGTATTAAGGTGTCTGCAATACAATAAACTCGTCAAAAATGTATGTACGGTGGCTTCAATACAGCACCCACTGTCAGTCATCCAGGGTTTATACACATCATTGACCTTGTAATGGGAATTTTAATGTTTGTGCTTTCCTTATAACTCATTTCTATGTTCTATTCATGCGCTGTTCTATAAACCTATTTCTGTGTTCATGCAAGTGGTTGACTGAACAAATCCTCCTCTTATCAGTAGCTGCAATTTGGCAGTACGCCCAGACCTTGTTTTGAGAACAAACAAAAGATAGGTCTCAAGGTCTCAGCTTAGAGAGGAGAAGCCTCGTGACATGTTATGAACCAGTATTGGCCGGTCACATGAATGAAACAAAACGGTAATGATTAATGAATTATTAATCGCAAATATAACTTGTCTTTGTGTAGCCGTATATAAGACAACTGCCGGGTCTGCCCAGGAAAGCTCCTGTTTGACATGTGTACTATGGTGCATTGAGTTGGTTGGAACCTCTCCAGCGCGCTGACGATAAACAATGATTCATTTAAGATTGACTTCGAGTGTCCTTTTGTAAGAATTGCCACAACAACCTTTACACGGGGGGTTCTCTCGAAGACCCTCAAATATCCTTTTCAGAGCGGTTCCTCAAGGAACCTTTTTCAACCGGAAAGGTTCAGCTGGTGTTGTAACCCAACATGTTCTTCCAGGAACCTTCACTTGCAAAATAGGAGGACGAATTCTACCCCAAAAATTTTGTAGACTACAATTTGTTTTGTTACAGTGTCGGATCAGGGTTTTATTCGGTAGAGTAAAGTAGAATACTACAGTACAGTATAGTAAGGTGTTCAGTAGAGTTTAAATCAGTAGAGTACGGTACAGTACAGTTTAGTTCAGTAGAGTCCATCAGAGTAAAGTATTAAACAATACAGATCATTATACTGAACTATACTCTTCTATGCTGTACTCTAATGTATGGAACTACACATGCTTTTATTTACTGTACTGTGCTCTACTGTATTGTACTGTCCTCTACTGTACTGTAGTCAACTTTTCTTTACTGTAATGTAATGTACTGTGCTGTCCAAACTTGTGGAACACAGATGTCTATGATTGGTTCAGATTTGATCAGTTTCAGACATAGACGTACGTCTATGTCTATGTCCGCAACCGGGAGATCCGTGGGGCGACGCACAATTGGCATAGCGTCGTCCGGATTTGGCCGGTAGGGATAACCTTGTTTCAGTATGTAAAAAATGTAATAAAAATGTATGCACTCTACTGTAAGTCGCTCTGGATAAGAGCGTCTGCTCTTGGCCGGTAGGGATATCCTTGTCTCAGTATGTAAAAATGTAATAAAATGTATGCACTCTACTGTAAGTCGCTCTGGATAAGAGCGTCTGCTAAATAACTAAAAATGTAAATGTAAAAAATGTATTCCCCAAGTCACCAACAGATAACTGACTAAAGGAAAGAACAATATAATGTGTCTTAATAGGGCGTTGGGCCACCACAAGTCATCAGAACAGCTTCAATGCGCTTTGGCATAGATTTTACAAGTGTATGGAAATCTATTGGAGGGATGTGACACCATTCTTCCACGAGAAATTCCATAATTTGGTGTTTTGTTGATGCTCGTGGAAAAAGCTGTCCCAGGCACCGCTCCAGAATCTCCTATAAGTGTTCAACTTGGTTGAGATCTGGTGACTGAGACGGCCATGGCATATGGTTTTCAATGTTTTCATGCTCATCAAACCATTCAGTCACCACTCTTGCCCTGTGGATGGGTGCATTGTCATCCTGGAAGAGACCACTCCCATCAGGTGAGAAATGACTCATCATAGATTGAAGGTGATCACTCAGAATGGCTGTGTATTTATTGGTGTTTACTTTGCCCTCTAAGATATTGAGTATACCTAAACCATGTCAGGAAAATGCACCACACACCATAACAGAGCCGCCAGAACTTTAATTTTAAGTGTTTATTTAATTGTTTCAGTTACCTGTATATCCAGCTAGTCAACTAAGCCAGGTTTAAATGTGACAAAGCCTGATTACTCATAAACTGTAACCAGGTCTACCCCTGCACAGCAGGGCCGTAGCTACATATGAGGACACTGAGGTCCGGACCTCTCTGATGTTTTTGAATTAAATTAAATAAATACTTTTTTGGGGCGGGGGGAACTCAGTCGGGGTCTCAACTTGCTGTTGAGAGTTTGAATAGTAGAATACACAAGATGCAATTTTGAAACTTGGTTGTACATCAGCAGTTTTCCTCGTTATGTCACTCACTGACAGTCACTCAATTAGCCCATGTCTCTTAAGTATCTTTTAAAACTGCAAAAACTTCTCCCCACCACATTGCAAAATGTGTAGAATTGAAGGAAATTAGCTGTAAAACTGCAACAACAAAAAAGTTATATTAAGCAAACATATTTGTTTACCTTTTGTTAATAAAATACTTTTTCTGCTCACAGATCCCGCTATACATATTCAATTATAATTGTGAATCCCGGTGCTGAGTTAACGTGTAGCGGCTAATTGTATAGCCAATAGGCTATGTGTTGGTAGATCAACTGAGGTAACTGAAGCTTCAGCAACTACTGTGATAATGGTTGTTGTTTTTGCTTGTTCTGCTGTTCTCCAAACAGCATTTTAGAGTTTAATTTTTTTTTTCTAAAACTCAGACCCTGGCTATGGCCCTGCACCTCAGCTCCAGTACTCCTACAAACCGGGTCTACACTTTTTATGAGTCCCACAACTAATATAAACTGGATCTACACCTGCATATCTCAGCACACATACCCATACGAACCAGGTTCGATACTCTGATAAACCAGGTACCCTTCTGACTATATAGCAAGGTCTACCATTGTGTAAGAGACACTAAACAAACCTATTGACATTACATATTTGATCAGTTATTACATTAATTCAGTTTATGGGTCTATACATGGCCAACATTTTACGGTCAAAATCACTGCTTTAAACATATTGAATGATGGCTCATAGATAATGGTAAAATCAGCAGTAAGATAATCTTGATAGTATATCCATAACCCAACGAGCATCATGGATTCAACACTGTAATGGAAAACTAATTTATACGGTAGTTTGAGGTATTATCAACAGTAAAAAAATACAAATTTAACGTTTTACTGCAGCATACTATAAATGGTGCATTTTGGTAGAATTGCTGTATTTTGAATGGTACTGTAATTCCACCCCACAGAAAATCTTTTGACCAATAGTGGGTCTTTGGTATTGTTGTTTCTGTACCGTGAACATATTTTGAGGCGTACCTTGTAAGAGGCTATATTTATTGCACCTGTGATTGAGAATGCTGTACCAATTTAACTCATATGTGGTTATAGTGCCCCATCAATTTAAAATGTATAGGGGACAGATTGGTTGTAGTGATGGCGACGGAGGGGAAGGCTGCCGTCTTATCGGCTCTTAACCAACCATGCTATTTAGTTTTCTTTTTCGCGTTGTTCGTAACATAATGTTGCTGCTATCGTCTTTTATGACCGAAAAGAGCTTCTGGACATCAGAACTGCGATTTCTCACCTCAAACTGGACGAAGAGTTCTTCTTCAATGAGAGATCTTCTTCAATTCTTCTTCAATGAGTCGGACGGGAGGGATATAATACAGACACCCGACCAGGCCCAGATCCCCGTTATTCGCTGGAGAAGGAAACTGAGATTTCGCGGAAAGAGATCAGGGTGCCTTGTGAGGATCAGGCAATGAGTGGCTAATCTGCTCTTGCCTTCCGTCCTGCTAGCTAACGTTCAATCGCTGGAAAATAAAATGGGATGAACTGAAAGCATGTTTATCCTACCAACGTGACATTAAAAACTGTAATATCTTATGTTTCACCGAGTCGTGGCTGAACGTCGACATTAAGAACATACAGCTGGCGGGTTATACACTCTACAGGCAGGGCAGAACAGCAGCCTCTGGTAAGACACGGGGTGGGGACCTATGCATTTATGTAAACAACAGCTGATGCACAATATCTAAGGAAGTCTCGAGGTTGTATGATAAGGAAGTTTTGAGTATGTCATGATAAGCTGTAGACCACACTATCTACCAAGAGAGTTTTCATCTGTATTTTTCGTAGCCGTCTACAGTACATACCACCACAGACCGATGCTGGCACTAAAACCGCACTCAATGAGCTGTATACCGCTATAAGCAAACTGGAAAATGCTTATCCAGAGGTGGCGCTCTTAGTGGCCGGGGACTTTAATGCACGGAAACTTAAATCAGTTTTACATCATTTCTATCAGCATGTTAAATGTGCAACAAGAGGGAAAAATATTCTAGACCACCTTTACTCCACACACAGACGCGTTCAAAGCTCTCCCTCGCCCTTCATTTGGCAAATCTGACCATAATTCTATCCTCCTAATTCATGCTTACAAGCAAAAATTCAACCAGGAAGCACCATTGACTCGGTCTATAAAAAATGGTCAGATGAAGCAGATGCTAAACTACAGGACTGTTTTGCATGCACAGACTGGAATATGTTTTGGGATTCTTCCAACGGCATTGAGGAGTACACCACATCAGTCACTGGCTTTATCAATAAGTGCATCGAGGACGTCGTCCCCACAGTGACTGTACGTACATACTAGAGGTCGACCAATTATGATTTTTCAACGCCGATACCGATTATTGGAGGACCAAAAAAAGTCGATACTGATTAACTTCCCTAGGGTAGGGGGCAGCATTCGGAATTTTGGATGAAAAGCGTGCCCAAATTAAACTGCCTGCTACTCAGGCTCATAAGCTAGGATATGCATATAATTAGTAGATTAGGATAGAAAACACTCTAAAGTTTCCAAAACTGTTAAAATAATGTCTGTGAGTGTAACAGAACTGATATGGCAGGCAAAAACCGGAGGAAAATCCAACCAGGAAGTACTATTATTTTGAAAGGCTGTTTTTCCATTGAAAGGCTATCCACCATACAAAGACTTAGGACCCAGTTCACGAGCTCTGTGGCTCCCTCTACATGTGGCCAGTCTTTAGGCATTGTTTCAGGCTTTTACTCTGAAAAATTAGGAAGATACAGCACTTTCAATCAGTGGCCAGTGGAAATTTCCAGCCATGAGTCCTGCGCCTGATCGGGAACGCGCCTTTCTTGTTTCTCTTTTTCTATTGACGAAGATTTTGTCCGGTTGAAATATTATTTATTATTTATGACAAAAACAACCGGAGGATTGATTTTAAACATCGTTTGGCAAGTTTCTAATAACTTTTATTGTACTTTTTCAAAACTTTTCGCCTGGACTTAGTGCACGCGCCTAATTACTGGACAAAACGCGCAAACAAAAAGGAGGTTTTTGGTCATAAAGAGGGACATTATCAAACAAAACAAACATTTATTGTCTAACATGGAGATTAATTTGAATGCTATTTCTGACTTTTGTGACACCTCTCCTTGGTAGGAAAATGGCTGTATGTTTTTCAGTGGCTAGGCGCAGACCTAACATAATCGCAAAGTGTGCTTTCGCCGTAAAGCCTTTTTGAAATCTGACACATCGGTTGCATTAAGGAGAAGTTTATCTTTATTCGAATGTTTAACACTTGTATTGTTTATCAATGTTTATGATGAGTATTTCTGTAATTTGATGTGGCTCTCTGCACTTTCACCGGATGTTTGTTTGAGACAATGCATTTCTGAACATAACGCGCCAATGTAAACTGAGATTTTTGAATATAAATATGAACTTTATCGAACAAAACATACATGTATTGTGTAACATGAAGTCCTATGAGTGCCATCTGATGAAGATCATCAAAGGTTAGTGATTCATTTTATCTCTATTTCTGCTTTTTGTGACTCCTCTCTTTGGCTGGAAAAATGGCTGTATGGTTTTCTGTGACTAGGTGCTGACCTAACATAATCGCATGGTGTGCTTCGCAGTAAAGTCTTTTTGAAATCGGACACTGTGGTTGGATTTACAAGAAGTTTATCTTTAAAATGGTGTAATACCTGTATGTTTGAGGAATTTTAATTATGGGATTTCTGTTGTTTTGAATTTGGCGCCCTGCAATTTCACTGGCTGTTGTCAAGGTGGGACGCTAGCGGAACTGGTACCAGAGAGGTTAATCGACCGATTAAATGTTTTATTTTATTTGTAATAATGACAATTACAACAATACTGAATGAACACTTATTTTAGCTTAATATAATACATCAATTTAGCCTCAAATAAATAATGAAACATGTTCAATTTGGTTTAAATAATGCAAAAACAAAGTGTTGGAGAAGAAAGTAAAAGTGCAATATGTGCCATGTAAAAAAGCTAACGTTTAAGTTCCTTGCTCAGAACATGAGAACATATGAAAGCTGGTGGTTCCTTTTAACATGAGTCTTCAATATTCCCAGGTAAGAAGTTTTAGGTTGTAGTTATTATAGGAATTATAGAACTATTTCTCTCTATACGATTTGTATTTCATATACCTTTGACTATTGGATGTTCTTATAGGCACTTTAGTATTGCCAGTGTAACAGTATAGCTTCCGTCTCTCTCCTCGCTCCTACCTGGGCTCGAACCAGGAACACATAGACAAAAGCCACCCTCGAAGCAGCGTTACCCATGCAGAGCAAGGGGAACAACCACTCCAAGTCTCAGAGCGAGTGACGTTTGAAATGCTATTAGCGCGCACCCTGCTAACTAGCTAGCCATTTCACATCGGTTACACCAGCCTAATCTCGGGAGTTGATAGGCTTAAAGTCATAAACAGCGCAATGCTTGAATAATTGCGAAGAGCTGCTGGCAAACGCACGAAAGTGCTGTTTGAATGAATGCTTACGAGCCTGCTGTTGCCTACCATCGCTCAGTTAGACTGCTCTATCAAATATCAAATCATAGACTTAATTATAACATAATAACACACAGAAATACGAGCCTTTGGTCATTAATATGGTCGAATCCGGAAACTATCAATTCGAAAACAAAACGTTTATTCTTTCAGTGAAATACGGAACCGTTACGTATTTTATCTAACGGGTGGCATCCCTAAGTCTAAATATTGCTGTTACATTGCACAACCTTCAATGTTATGTCATAATTATGTACAATTCTGGCAAATTAATTACGGCCTTTGTTAGGAATAAATGGACTTCACACAGTTCGCAATGAGCCAGGCGGCCCAAACTGCTGCATATACCCTGACTGCTTGCACGGAACGCAAGAGAAGTGACACAATTTCCCTAGTTATAAGAAATTCATGTTAGCAGGCAATATTAACTAAATATGCAGGTTTAAAAATATATACTTGTGTATTGATTTTAAAGAAAGGCATTGATGTTTATGGTTAGGTACATTCGTTCAACGACAGTGCTTTTTTAGCAAATGCGCTCGTTAAATCATCACCCGTTTGTCGAAGTAGGCTGCGATTCGATGAGAAATTAACAGGCACCGCATCGATTATATGCAACGCAGGACACGCTAGATAAACTAGTAATATCATCAACCATGTGTAGTTAACTAGTGATTATGTTAAGATTGATTGTTTTTTATAAGATAAGTTTAATGCTAGCTCGCAACTTACCTTGGCTTCTTGCTGCCCTCGCGTAACAGGTAGTCAGCCTGCCACGTAGGCTCCTCGTGGAGTGCAATGTAAGGCAGGTGGTTAGAGCATTGGACTAGTAACCGGAAGGTTGCAAAAACGAATCCCCGAGCTGACAAGGTAAAAATCTGTAGTTCTGCCCCTGAACAAGGCAGTTAACCCACCGTTCCTAGGCCGTCATTGAAAATAAGAATGTGTTCTTAACTGACTTGCCTAGTTAAATAAAGGTGTAAAAAAATATATATACACTGCTCAAAAAAATAAAGGGAACACTTAAACAACACAATGTAACTCCAAGTCATTCACACTTCTGTGAAATCAAACTGTCCACTTAGGAAGCAACACTGATTGACAATAAATTTCACATACTGTTGTGCAAATGGAATAGACAAAAGGTGGAAATTATAGGCAATTAGCAAGACACCCCTAATAAAGGAATGGTTCTGCAGGTGGTGACCACAGACCACTTCTCAGTTCCTATGCTTCCTGGCTGATGTTTTGGTCACTTTTGAATGCTTGCGGTGCTTTCACTCTAGTGGTAGCACGGAGTCTACAACCCACACAAGTGGCTCAGGTAGTGCAGTTCATCCAGGATGGCACATCAATGCGAGCTGTGGCAAAAAGGTTTGCTGTGTCTGTCAGCGTAGTGTCCAGAGCATGGAGGCGCTACCAGGAGACAGGCCAGTACATCAGGAGACATGGAGGAGGCCGTAGGAGGGCAACAACCCAGCAGCAGGACCGCTACCTCCGCCTTTGTGCAAGGAGGTGCACTGCCAGAGCCCTGCAAAATGACCTCCAGCAGGCCACAAATGTGCATGTGTCAGCATATGGTCTCACAAGGGGTCTGAGGATCTCATCTCGGTACCTAATGGCAGTCAGGCTACCTCTGGCGAGCACATGGAGGGCTGTGCGGCGCCACAAAGAAATGCCACCCCACACCATGACTGACCCACCGACAAACCGGTCATGCTGGAGGATGTTGCAGGCAGCAGAACGTTCTCCATGGCGTCTCCAGACTCTGTCACGTCTGTCACATGTGCTCATGTGCTCAGTGTGAACCTGCTTTCATCTGTGAAGAGCACAGGGCGCCAGTGGCGAATTTGCCAATCTTGGTGTTCTCTGGCAAATGCCAAACGTCCTGCACGGTGTTGGGCTGTAAGCACAACCCCCACCTGTGGACGTCGGGCCCTCATATCACCCTCATGGAGTCTGTTTCTGACCGTTTGAGCAGACACATGCACATTGTATATATATATATATATACACTGCTCAAAAAAATAAAGGCTTGGAGTTACATTGTCTTGGAGTTACATTGTGTTGTTTAAGTGTTCCCTTTATTTTTTTGAGCAGTGTATTTTAAAAGTCGGCAAATCGGTGTCCAAAAATACTGATTACCGATTGTTATGAAAACTTGAAATCGGCCCTAATTAATCGGCATTCCGATTAATTGGTCGACCTCTAGTACATACCCCAACCAGAAGCCATGGATTACAGGCAACATTCACACTGAGCTAAAGGGTAGAGCTGCCGCTTTCAAGGATCAGGACTCTGACCCGCAAGCATATAAGAAATCCCGCTATACCCTCCGATGAACCATCAAACAGGCAAAGCGTCAATACAGGACTAAGATCGAATTGTACTACACCGGCGCCGATGCTCGTCGGATGTGGCAGGGCCTGCAAACTATTACAGTCAAGGGAAGTTCAAAGGGAAGCACAGCCGAGAGCTGCCCAGTGACACAAACCTACCAGACGAGCTAAATAACTACTATGCTCGCTTCGAGGAAAGTAACACTGAAACATGCATGAGAGCATCAGCTGTTCCGGACGACTGTGTGATCACGCTCTCCGCAGCCAATGTGAGTAAGACATTTAAACAGGTCAACATTCACAAGGCTGCAGGGCCAGACGGATTATCAGGACGTGTACTCCGAGCATGCGCTGACCAACTGGCAAGTGTCTTCACTGACATTTTCAACATGTCCCTGTCTGAGTCTGTAATACCAACATGTTTCAAGCAGACCACCATAGTCCTTGTGCCCAAGAACACTAACGTAACCTGCCTAAATGACTACCGACCTGTAGCACTCACGTCTGTAGCCATGAAATGCTTTTAAAGGCTGGTCATGACTCACATCAACACCATTATCCCAGAAACCTTTGCATACTGCACCAACAGATCCACAGATGATGCAATCTCTATTGCACTCCACACTGCCCTTTCACACCTGGACAAAAGGAACACCTATGTGAGAATGCTATTCATTGACTACAGCTCAGCATTCAACACCATAGTGCCCTCAAAGCTCATCACTAAACTAAGGACCCTGGGACTAAACACCTCCCTCTGCAACTGGATCCTGGAATTCCTGATGGGCCGCCCCCAGGTGGTAAGGGTAGGTAACAACACATCCGCCATGCTGATCCTTAACACAGGGGCCCCTCAGGGGTGCGTGGTCAGCCCCCTCCTGTACTCCCTGTTCACTCATGACTGCACGGCCAGGCACGACTCCAACACCATCATTAAATTTGCTGATGACACAACAGTGGTAGGCCCGATCACAGACAACGATGAGACAGCCTATTGGGAGGAGTTCAGATACCTGACCATGTGGTGCAAGGACAACAACTTCTCCCTCAACGTGATCAAGACAAAGGAGATGATTGTGGACTACAGGAAAAGGAGGACCGAGCATGCCCCCATTCTCATTGACAGGGCTGTAGTGGAGTAGGTTGAGAGCTTCAAGTTCCTTGGCGTCCACATCACCAATAAACTAACATGGTACAAGCACTCCAAGACAGTTGTGAAGTGGGCACGACAAAACCTATTCCCGCTCAGGAGACTGAAAAGATTTGGCATGGGTCCTCAGATCCTCAAAAGGTTTTACAGCTGCACCATCGAAAGAATCCTGACGGGTTGCATCACTGCCTAGTATGGCAACCGCTCGGCCTACGACCGCAAGGCACTACAGAGGAAGGCCCTAAAAATTGTCAAAGATGCTAGACACCCTAGTCATAGACTGTTCTCTCTGCTACCGCACGGCAAGCAGTACCGGGGGGCCAAATCTAGGTCCAAGAGGCTTCTAAATAGCTTCTACCCCCAAGCCATAAGACTCCTGAACAGCTAATCAAATGGCTACCCAGAATATTTGCATTGCCCCTCTCTGTTATTATCTATGCATAGTCACTATAATAAATGTACCTACATGTACATATTACCTCAATTACCTCAACACCAGTGCCCCCCGCACATTGACTCTGTACCGGTACCCCCTGTTAACAGCCCCGCTATTGTTATTTACTGCTGCTCTTTAATCATTTGTTATTCCTATCTCTTACTTTTTTTTAGGTATTTTCTTAAAACAGCATTGTTGGTTAATGGCTTGTAAGTAAGCATTTCACTGTAAGGTGAATTATTATTTTTTTGACTTGATTTGATTGGAGTGGCAGCTAGTCTTAAACCCTAAATGGTTGAGTAAAAGGCATTTGCCATGTCCTTTTGGTCAGTTTTGCCCTGTAGTTGCTGACAATTTGGAAGCCTTTCTTAAGGTCTCTAGAAGTGCAAATGATATAAAACACTAGTGATGGGAAACCGATGCTTTCTGAAGGCTTCGGTGCTTTCACCAAAATGTGCAGAAAAACAGAGCTTCATTATCTGTTCACAATGCACATTAGTGACATCTGCTGGTTAGCAATAAATAGCAGCACATGATGGCTTCAGTAGCCTATAATCAGTTGGAATACCAGCTTTGCATCTTACATCATGCTTCCCTTTTTTGCGTTCAAGTTTACTCTTTTTCAAAAACAGAATCTATGGCATTATTTAGGATGCTTAAGACAGAAGCGTATACTATACTAAAGAAATTATAATATTTCAACTGTGTAGAAAGTGTTGTTTCACATAAAACCATTTTCAAAATAGTGTGCCTTCAACAGGAATCTACTTCATACCCTCACGTCACTAAATGTTCTCTACTCTACCAGCTTAGCTACCGGTCAGGTGAAACTTTTTGTACAAAATCCTAACTATATTTGTAAGAACGTGTCCAATACAGTTCGGTGTTTGAAAGGAGCTTGGAATCGAAGAAAGCCCCGGAACCACAGAGAAATCAGTGGGATTTTGTAACACACGATTTGAAAAAGCACGTGATCAAATGAAGCTTTGGACGCCATTGATGATGTACTCCTGATGAAGTGATACACGCATCGGCGCGCATGTTGAATATGGTCCCACACACCCAATGCGATCAGGACACTCAGGTTGAAATATCAAAACAAACTCTGAATCAATTATATGTATTGGGGCCAGGTCAAAACGCATTAAACATTTATGGCAATTTAGCTAGCTAGCTTGCTGTTGCTAGCTAATTTGACCTGGGATATAAACATTGGGTTGTTATTTTGCCTTAAATGTTACATCAGTTCATCTGTCAATCACCCACGTGGGTTTATGCTCCTATAAAACCAATGAGGAGATGGGAGAGGCAGGACTTGCAGTGCGTTGAGCGTCAGTAATAGAACCAAGTTCTATTTTAGCGCCTGGCCACGCAGAAGCTCGCTGACGTGCGCAAGCAGTGTGGGTGCAATGATTGAATAGCATGTACGTGTACATTTATTTTGCAACGCGACGCGTCCGGTCTGGTCAGCATGTTAGATGCTCAGCGATTTCAACACATGCCTCGGAGACGTAACATCCCTATAAAACACCAAATATGAATGAATATGCTGTGATAAGTAAACACTTTAGGGGACAGTGGGGTAAGTTGAGCCATTTTTTACATTCACCATCACTCCGTCAAGGGAAATATAGTGTTCTTTCTAACAAAGATATCTATATATATTTCAGGATGTTGTGTATCCCCGTAAATAATCAGAATTCATGATAACATTACAATTTTGAAAATTGTCTCTTGGCACAACTTATGAGGTAAGGTGAGCTGCGTGACAGGATAAGTTAAGCCGCCTAAAGATGTCAGTAGTGAATGAAATTGCCACTACCTTTTAAAAACCACGTCTATCTATATTTCCCAAACACAATTCACAATCACTTTTTGTCTTTTAATAATTTTAAGCATCTTTTAACACAGGCTTAACACCTAACAAACACTTTTAACATAGGCCAGGCCCTGTTGTTGACTCATATCACAGCAATAATGCCTTGCATTACGCCTGGGAAGAAAACACTTCAATTTGCTCAACTTAACAGATGGGAAATATTTTGACTATATTAGCCCACACAGCTACAAGGATGCACTTTTATGCTAGGTTTAGGACCTAATAGTTAAGCTTATAGAGACTCCAAATGATGTATAGAACAATATTATAATTATCTACTTTGGTTTAGATTCAAGTATCATGATACCTCTTACACAACAAATGTATTTGACTTGGTGAAAGTCTGTTTTTTGGACATAACTTGCTTACCACTTTTTCCATTTGGTTTCTTCCTTCACAGACTTCCTCAGATGATGACCTCTTCCTAAATATTTGGTCAAATCTTGCACCAATCCCTTGTAATTACAGTAAAATACTGTGAAATACAAACCCTCACCTCAATAAATGTAATTCATTCATCCAATCATTCATTCCTTTCGATGATGGTAGCGTTTACTTTTTTTACAGTATAGGCCTAATACAGTCAATTTTACCGTAATGTACTGTGTCATTACACAGTACTTGCTATGATACTGTATTTATATTACAGTAGGTGTACTTTAATATTAAATACCTAATTTTAAATGCCACCGAGCTTCCTATAAATTACTGTCAAATTCATGATGACACCTTTAAAGTAAATGTATTGAAAATAAAGGCACATTGCCTATGTAACTAGACCCTTTAAACATTAAACTATTAAAACATTTCAACAATATTTGTTTTTTAAGCTATTGAATACAGACTTCTGGTGTAAAACTAGGTCTGAATCTTGGAGATTTATCCTTGGCTTGTGACAATTTTGAGAAATCTAATGAAACTTCTCCGAATCATACTTCACCTTAATAATGCAGAATATGTGACTAATTTGTTAAGTACAACTTTAATTTATTTAAAGCCTGTAAAGTAGGCCTACATGTTTTTGTGACCGATGGGATTAAATGTAACCTTTGAGTGGGCAGGCGGGTATGTCTATAGAAATGTTGCGGTCTCTACTGCTCACCTTGTACATTTTCTCTGGAATGAAGTGGTGGTCTCGGAGCTGGTTAAGAAAGGTGTGTGGTTGCTCCATGCACGACATTTGTGTCCTACTACAGCGGAAAAACTGCAGTAACTGCTTATCTGTCAAAAAATCCAACGGGTCCATTGGCGCCGATCGCAAATGCAGTTCCCCTCTTCAATTCAGTTTTCTTTGTTGAAAAAATTGCTATATTTACCAGGTCACAGAATATTATTAACGGTTTAATAATTAATGATCAGGTTCATATTGGGTTGCACATACAGATTCAGAAATGAAAGTATGATTGTAGGCTATTTACATTTCAATACAGGCCCGGGGTGAATAGATTCATTCAGACGATAGACGCGCAAAAGCAATCGAGACGAAAATAGTCTACATTCCAGTTTAGACGATGGACGCAATCAAAACGTTTTCATCTGTAGGCCTACAACATGTTGTTATTCTTATTTTCGAAGATAAAATAGATCTCCCGCCAGCACGGAAGTCCACTTCAAATGACGTTTGAAAAGTGAAAGTGCTC
The DNA here is from genome assembly GCF_045679555.1 of Salvelinus alpinus. Taxonomy (NCBI): domain Eukaryota; kingdom Metazoa; phylum Chordata; class Actinopteri; order Salmoniformes; family Salmonidae; genus Salvelinus; species Salvelinus alpinus. The sequence goes on along the minus strand of NC_092086.1, from coordinate 55,926,475 downwards.
ATGTGACGGGCCTGTCCTGGTCGCACTAGGCGAGACAACAAAAATTGCCGCCCCCTACGAGAATAGTCCCAAGTTAGCAAAGTTACGTTAAAAAGACCTCTACTATACGAATTTTCAAGACGTTGAAGTTAGGTTCAATTTAGGTTCTGAATGAAAGGTGAAAATATGTATTTTCCAGATGTTGAAATCAGGTTCATTTTCGGTTCTGAATGAAAGTTGAAAATATGTAATTTATAGACGTCTACGTTTGGGCCAAATCAAAGCTGGCCCAGACCAGACAAAATCTGAACCAAACCTATGAGTGGTCCAGAGTGGACCAACAAGCAACATCTGTGGATATGGAAATCGAGGCCGGTCCAGATGGCACCAAAAAAGACATTGGACAAGACCAAAAAAGACATCCAGAAGGCATCAGTGTCGGTCAGTGCTTACTGAGGTATAGTTTACAGTGTCGCCTGACAGAATTTTAGGAATGCCCATCTATGTGGGAAGCCTACCATTTGTAAAACACAAAGCAAAGACTGCAGGTGCGGACAGGACCCCCCAAAAATATGTCAAAAAGACATTGGCCCGCGCTTACTGGGGTGTAGCCTACCATGTTGGCCCGCAATAGAATTTTATGAATGCCCATCGATATGGTAGACCCACCGGCATTGGCTTTATTAGTCCTGATTGGCTATTTAAGCTCTGAATATCAGCTTACCAACTTTATCCTTAGTTATCCTGAGCCTATATGCAATGTGTTGACAGTTTGGGAAATGCAGAAGTATTTCCTTTTTCGCTACCATTAGCTCGGAAAAAAATATATACAGATACAAACTTGAAACCACTGATGTATGGGATGAAACTCATGGACAGCAGTTGTGAGAAGCCTGGTTGTCCATTCCATATTGTACATTTTACTTTGACCTGTCCTGTTTTCAGGATATGTTGTTTGTTAACATGTCAGCACATTTTCTATTTGATTGGGCGCCATTTAGGTTCGGCTATTTGATTGGAGAACCCTTATGTAAAAAGTTTCCATCTCATTACATTTTCATACATTTTATCTCCGGGCCTGTAGGCTACAGCAAAGGCCACATACTCATTCTACCATATGCCATATCTGCTACATGATTTATGTTACATTTTTTTACGGAATGTTGGTGGAGCAGGCTGGGAATGGACAAGATAAATATTTTGGACAAGATAAATATTTTGCATCCCTGCCTTTTACAAAGAGGGCACTGCTTATCATAGTGCGGCATCAGCGCTCCCCTAAAAAGCCCATATGCCACTGGTCGAGAGAAATTGTCATTGTTTTTGGGCAGAATTATGTGAGGTTTTATGTGTTGTTGGAGTAGCATCTTGGTCAGTTTAGCACAGAAAATACCGCCCTTGTCAATCTGCCGCCATAGGCCATGAGCGGGTCGGCAGATTTCATGTGAACCACAAAACCGTCCCTCCCCCAAACAGGGCATCACAATCTCACACTCAATTCGTGCAAATATGTACAAAAAAGTATTTCTTAATTCGTTTGAAAAGACACATTTTTGTGCGACTTAATTAGTAGGAAAATACACCCATTTTTATGCGACTTCATTCCTAAGAAAATACATTTTTGGGGGGCAAACATATTATTAGTTATTAGAGCAATGCATGATGGGCAATGGTGTTCTACGCTGCCTTTTTCTTGTGTACCACATGTATTTATATTAAAAATAAACGTGTTAACAACACAATATTGTTAATCCACTGGGTTGTCACTGAAATAATTATAATATAACAGTAGCCTTATGTTGTTTTTATTTTTATTTTATTGCTGCCAATACTGTTTTCTATGCTTGTTTTTTCTTAATACTTTGGGATACTGGTGCACTTGTGGTCAGAAAGGTCATTTTTTTGTGTGTAGGCAACAGTAGGTCTACACAATTTCCTTCATAATGCATTTAATACAAGGCTCCACTTATTCATGTACATTACACCATTTGTTTCATAATGCATTTTATACAAGGCTATGTCGAATTTTATTAGGTTTGCCAGATTGGAGAAAAAAATACTGTTTATTTTTTTTTAAATGTGTGGTATCGATGAAGGTATTTGATTGGGGATATATTTTTATGATGGGAAATTATAATACACACACACGCACACAAACACTTACATACATATACACACACTCACTTCGTTTGTTATAACCAACTCTCGACTTTTGTATTATTCTTTTTTAATTTTTTTTATATTTGTATCTAGTTGTCATGTATTCATTACCTTTAACTGGTTAAATGTTTGTAGTTTGCATGTTTCAGTACTAATTAACATGCTTATATTTAGCATTTTTATACATATTCTGCATTTCCACTGAAGAAAGCAATAATTAATCAACACACTACTGTAAATAAATGGACACTAGCTGTTATAAAATGGAAATAAATAGTGAGAAATGCTCAGTCTGAAGCCATTCGGCTGTGGGTTTCACAGTCCTACAATAATGACAAGTTATATCCACTAAAAATGGTTTATTTACAACCTATGGGGTATAAGATGTTGGAAATATTGGCATAGGAGTCTGAAATTAAGTAAATACCCTAACCCTAAGCTATGTTCAATGTCAGCAGCAATTTCCAGTGGGAAATGCTCAGTCTGAAGCCATTCGTCTTTGTGTTTCACAGCCCTATAATATTGATAGACGTTATATCACCATAATTCTTTTACAACCTCAGGGGTATAACATGTTGGTCAAAGTGGTGTAAGAGAGTTTGACATATAACCCCTAACTTGAGTTCAGTCTTCGCCAAAGAGAACCAAGAGGGGCCTAGCTTCATCCTTCATGACTGGGAAAGGCCTTGATTCTAGGCTGTAGAAAATTCTACAGCCATCTCATCAGATCAGAACAGGATTGATGGTTTGCTGGATTGCATCCTAAAAAAAGGATAGTTGTGATTTGCTACATAACATACTCACATCAAGCGGCCATAGTTTACCCACCAGTCTTATAGTTGTTTGCAACCAGGCTGTGCCCTGCCTCCTAGAGTTTGTTTAGCAGACAAAGAAAGAAGCCAGACACACTCCAACTCAGTTTAAAGTGGGCAAAAGTAGTTGTTGGTCAGATGTAAAGACTAATAACCTTGAAAACATGCTAAAGCTTGTTAAATAATAGGCAGATGTATCTAACCAAGCCAACCCCATATGCATGTTCATTTGGCTGCAGATTCAGCCTCTCCAACTAATGTGGTATGTGTGTGTGTGTATACATTTCTGTCTTGTCCAGATAATAAAGTATTATAATTATATTTTTTTCTCCTTCTTCGCAACAGCTGCAGATATAAAGGACAAATTCTGCATCATAGGATTCATCTACAGCAGGCTTCCCAATAAGATTGACAAGCTAAAATGGAGGCTTTGAATTATGATTTCATTAAAGCTGAGATCTGCAAAAGGTGAAACAACTGTTCTATCGATTGTGCAATGACGTACAATGATGTCCAAGGGGGGGGGGGGGGGGACGACACATTGTTTCTTTGTTTAAAGTAATGTCTTTGTTGTTATAATACTTATTCAAATCCGACTCTTGAAGTACTCTAGGAATTTGAGAAGCATTGATTTAGATCATGTGATTACACTACTACTGTTAGCTACTGTAATAAGACGCCTTTGGGAGAAAAAAATGTTTCACACAAACCTAATTTGTTTGCTTTTCAGGAAGATGATAAAACGCACAATGAACTCAGAAGACACCCGCAGTGCAAGCACCAGTCCAAAAGCCCCCAGTGGAGCAAGCACACAGTGGGTCAAGTCCCAATGGAGAGACAGAAGGAGAGTCCATCCCAATGTGAATGATCAGGCAATAGAGGTCTACGCCAAAATGATTTCTTGCCTACGAGAACCAGCACCCACAGAGTCTGATCCATCTGCAGTTTTTGGGCTGCTACAAAGGGGATGCTACCAAGACTAAGATATATGGCCAAAAGTGGACATCTAGCAATTGCTGCTAAAGTATCTTTTTCAAGATTTAAGTAGTGTGAGAATTGAGAGAGCAGGATACTGAAATGTTGAATGATATATTTATTGATGTTTATGTATTGTTTGTGCATACATTAATTATTAAATCAATTAACCTACAGTGCTGACTCAATAATAATATGGGGCTTTGGTGACAAAACAGATGGCACTGTGATAGACTGCTTCCAATTTCTTGAGTAGAGTGTTGGAGGCTATTTTGTAAATGACATCGCCGAAGTCGAGGATCGGTAGGATGGTCAGTTTTACAAGGTTATGTTTGGCAGCATGAGTGAAGGATGCTTTGTTGCGAAATAGGAAGCTGATTCTAGATTTCATTTTGTGTTGGAGATGTTTAATGTGAGTCTGGAAGGAGAGTTTACAGTCTAACCAGACACCTAGGTATTTGTAGTTGTCCACATATTCTAAGTCAGAACCATCCATAGTGATGCTGGACGGGCGGGCATGTGCGGGCAGCAATCGGTTGAAGAGCATGCATTTAGTTTTACTTGCATTTAAGAGCAGTTGGAGGCCACGGAAGGACAGTTGTATGGCATTGAAGCTCGTCTGGAGGTTAGTTAACACAGTGTCCAAAGAAGGGCCAGAAGTATACAGAACGGTGTCGTCTGCGTAGAGGTGAATCAGAGAATCACCAGCAGCCAGAGCAAAATCTCTGATGTATACAGAGAAGAGTCGGCCCGAGAATTGAACCCTGTGGCACCCCCATAGAGACTGCAAGATGTCCGGACAACAGGCCCTCCGATTTGACACACTGAACTCTATCAGAGTAGTTGGGGAACCAGGCAGGGCAATCATTTGAGAAACCAAGGCTGTTGAGTCTGCCAATAAGAATGTGGTGATTGACAGAGTCGAAAGCCTTGGCCAGGTCGATGAATACGGCTGCACAGTATTGTCTCTTATCGATGGCTGTTATATCGTTTAGGACCTTGAGCGTGGCTGAGGTGCACCCATGACCAGCTCTGAAACCAGATTGCATAGCGGAGAAGGTACGGTGGGATTCGAAATGATCGGTAATCTGTTTGTTAACTTGGCTTTCGAAGACCTTAGAAAGGCAGGGTAGGATAGATATAGTTCTGTTGCAGTTTGGGTCTAGAGTGTCTCCCCCTTTGAAGAGGGGGATGACCGTGGCTGCTTTCCAATCTTTGGGAATCTCAGACGATACGAAATAGAGGTTAAACAGGCTAGTAATAGGGGTTGCAACAATTTCGGCAGATCATTTTAGAAAGAGAGGGTCCAGATTGTCTAGCCCGTCTGATTTGTAGGGGTCCAGATTTTGTAGCTCTTTCAGAACATCAGCTATCTGGATTTGGGTGAAGGAGAAATGGGGGAGGCCGGGCTGTTGACCGAGGTAGGGGTAGCCAGGTGGAAAGCATGGCCAGTCGTAGAAAAGTGCTTATTGAAATTCTCAATTATCGTGGATTTATCAGTGGTGACAGTGTTTCCTAGCCTCAGTGCAGTGGGCAGCTGGGAGGGGATGCTCTTATTCTCCAAGGACTTTACAGTGTCCCAGAACTTTGAGTTTGTGCTACAGGATGCAAATTTCTGCTTGAAAAAGCTAGCCTTCGCTTTCCTAACTGCCTGTGCATATTGGTTCCTAACCTCCCTGAAAAGTTGACAGTATGAGTTTATAATACCCATAGAACCTAGCGGTGAAACGGAAATGGCTCCAATTGTTTTTCCACCATACATTTTTCCCCATAGGGGATTTTAGAAACACTTAAAATAAGGACTGTGTTTCATGTAAGTTTATCCTGGCGTTTTGATAACCTTCTAAATCTCTCTAGGAGAAGGTGTCTTCTATCAATATATTCGCATGTATTTTACTCCCCCAAAAATGAAATGCTAATTCGATGCTAATGTGGCTATCATTAAGAACTACAAATGCCATGATGATCTGGATGAGACTGCCGAATCGAGGCAAAGGTAAGAATCTCTGGATTAACTATCTAATGTTTGCTAAATGTAGTTTTAAATTGACACAATACCTGTTAGCAAAGGTGTCAGCTAGAGATGACATGCAGGAGCGTGCAGGGATTTGTAGTTTTGCATAATGTCTACTTTGATGCTAATTGGCATTTTTGAATCAGAGAAAATAGAGACAAATATATTGATAAGTCACCTTGTCCGAGAGAGATTTACAGGGTTATCAAAACGTCATGCCAGGTTAAGCCTACATGAAACACAAGCCTTATTTTAAGTGTTTCTAAAATCCCCAATGGAAAAAAAATGAATGGTGGAAAAATGATTCGACCCCTTTCCCTGTTTGACCGCCAGGTTTTATGGGTATTGTGATACCTTCACTGTGGGGCTCTATAGCCTATGCTCCAAAATGCCACGTGGTTCAAGGAGAAAACGGACATTTTGCCAAGCCAGAGATGAGTGGCCAACAGCAGTGGAGGCATTAATTCTGCCCTAATGACAATCGCCAAATGTCATTAAACTTTTTGTTGTTTTTGTGTAACAGATGTCTCTTTCCATTCACCACTTTTTGGAGGCTGTAAATATGTTGATAGTGGATGAACGTATAAAAACTAAAATAAAAAGAGGTAGGCCTACCAGTAGCAGTGCTTGGGTAAAATATAAACTAGTTCATATGCCTTGACACAGTGAGATAAAGGCCTAAGCCCGGGACAATAAGAAGACACAGTGACAGAATAAACTCAACCACACATTTGTTTCATTACAAAATCGGAGAGCAGAATCTGTTCAGTGAAGTCCACAAAACATAATGCATGCAACAAACAAAATGTTTCGGACATTTTCGGACTACTAAACAACTATTGATTTAGAACCGCTGAGAGTTACCACAAGTTGCAAAGAAAACAGGAGCTGCTATATGCATGCTGTAAGGCAGTAGTTAACTTGATCTTTAAAAAATAGCATTGTATTTGTTCAAACACAATTCTCTCCATCAGTTTACTAAGAACAGGTAGCAAACTGATTGGACTGCTGTTAGATTTTAAAAATTAATCTCTCCAGAAATAAGTCTCTCACTGTTGCCGCCTGCTACCGACCCCCCTCAGCTCCCAGCTGTGCCCTGGACACCATCTGTGAATTGATCGCTCCCCATCTAGCTTCAGAGTTTGTTCTGTTAGGTGACCTAAACTGGGATATGCTTAACACCCCGGCAGTCCTACAATCCAAGCTTGATGCCCTCAATCTCACACAAATCATCAAGGAACCCACCAGGTACAACCCTAAATCCGTAAACATGGGCACCCTAATAGACATTATCCTGACCAACCTGCCCTCCAAATACACCTCTGCTGTCTTCAATCAAGATCTCAGCGATCACTGCCTCATTGCCTGTATCCGCCACGGGTCCGCGGTCAAACGACCACCCCTCATCACTGTCAAACGCTCCCTAAAACACTTCTGCGAGCAGGCCTTTCTAATCGACCTGGCCCGGGTACCCTGGAAGGATATTGACCTCATCCCGTCAGTTGAGGATGCCTGGTCATTCTTTAAATGTTACTTCCTCACCATATTAGACAAGCATGCTCCGTTCAAAAAATGCAGAACCAAGAACAGATATAGCCCTTGGTTCACTCCAGACCTGACTGCCCTCGACCAGCACAAAAACATCCTGTGGCGAACTGCAATAGCATCGAAGAGCCCCCGCGATATGCAACTGTTCAGGGAAGTCAGGAACCAATACACGCAGTCAGTCAGGAAAGCAAAGGCCAGCTTTTTCAAGCAGAAATTTGCATCCTGTAGCTCTAACTCCAAAAGGTTCTGGGATACTGTAAAGTCCATGGAGAACAAGAGCACCTCCTCCCAGCTGCCCACTGCACTGAGGCTAGGTAACACGGTCACCACCGATAAATCCGTGATAATCGAAGACTTCAACAAGCATTTCTCAATGGCTGGCCATGCCTTCCTCCTGGCGACTCCAACCTTGGCCAACAGCCCCGCCCCCCCCGCTGCTACTCGCCCAAGCCTCCCCAGCTTCTCCTTTACCCAAATCCAGATAGCAGATGTTCTGAAAGAGCTGGAAAACCTGGACCCATACAAATCAGCTGGGCTTGACAATCTGGACCCCCTATTTCTGAAACTGTCCGCCGCCATTGTCGCACCCCCTATTACCAGCCTGTTCAACCTCTCCTTCGTATCATCTGAGATCCCCAAGGATTGGAAAGCTGCCGCGGTCATCCCCCTCTTCAAAGGGGGAGACACCCTGGACCCAAACTGTTACAGACCTATATCCATCCTGCCCTGCCTATCTAAGGTCTTCGAAAGCCAAGTCAACAAACAGATCACTGACCATCTCGAATCCCACCGTACCTTCTCCGCTGTGCAATCCGGTTTCCGAGCCGGTCACGGGTGCACCTCAGCCACGCTCAAGGTACTAAACGATATCATAACCGCCATCGATAAAAGACATTACTGTGCAGCCGTCTTCATCGACCTGGCCAAGGCTTTCGACTCTGTCAATCACCATATTCTTATCGGCAGACTCAGTAGCCTCGGTTTTTCTAATGACTGCCTTGCCTGGTTCACCAACTACTTTGCAGACAGAGTTCAGTGTGTCAAATCGGAGGGCATGTTGTCCGGTCCTCTGGCAGTCTCTATGGGGGTACCACAGGGTTCAATTCTCGGGCCGACTCTTTTCTCTGTATACATCAATGATGTTGCTCTTGCTGCGGGCGATTCCCTGATCCACCTCTACGCAGACGACACCATTCTATATACTTCCGGCCCTTCCTTGGACACTGTGCTATCTAACCTCCAAACGAGCTTCAATGCCATACAACACTCCTTCCGTGGCCTCCAACTGCTCTTAAACGCTAGTAAAACCAAATGCATGCTTTTCAACCGTTCGCTGCCTGCACCCGCACGCCCGACTAGCATCACCACCCTGGACGGTTCCGACCTAGAATATGTGGACATCTATAAGTACCTAGGTGTCTGGCTAGACTGCAAACTCTCCTTCCAGACTCATATCAAACATCTCCAATCCAAAATCAAATCAAGAATCGGCTTTCTATTCCGCAACAAAGCCTCCTTCACTCACGCCGCCAAACTTACCCTAGTAAAACTGACTATCCTACCGATCCTCGACTTCGGCGATGTCATCTACAAAATAGCTTCCAATACTCTACTCAGCAAACTGGATGCAGTTTATCACAGTGCCATTCGTTTTGTTACTAAAGCACCTTATACGACCCACCACTGCGACCTGTATGCCCTAGTCGGCTGGCCCTCGCTACATGTTCGTCGTCAGACCCACTGGCTCCAGGTCATCTACAAGGCTATGCTAGGTAAAGTGCCGCCTTATCTCAGTTCACTGGTCACGATGGCTACACCCACCCGCAGCACGCGCTCCAGCAGGTGTATCTCACTGATCATCCCTAAAGCCAAAACCTCATTTGGACGCCTTTCCTTCCAGTTCTCTGCTGCCTGCGACTGGAACGAATTGCAAAAATCTCTGAAGTTGGAGACTTTTATCTCCCTCAACAACTTTAAAAATCTGCTATCCGAGCAGCTAACCGATCGCTGCAGCTGTACATAGTCCATCTGTAAACTACCCACCCAATTTACCTACCTCACCCCCCATACTGCTTTTATTTATTTACTTTTCTGCTCTTTTGCACACCAGTATCTCTTCTTGCACATGATCATCTGATGATTTATCACTCCAGTGTTAATCTGCTAAATTGTAATTATCCGATTTATTGCCTACCTCATGCCTTTTGCACACATTGTATATAGATTCTCTTTTTTTTCTACCATGTTATTGACTTGTTTATTGTTTACTCCATGTGTAACTCTGTGTTGTCTGTTCACACTGCTATGCTTTATCTTGGCCAGGTCGCAGTTGCAAATGAGAACTTGTTCTCAACTAGCCTACCTGGTTAAATAAAGGTGAAATAAAAATAAAAATAAAAGAGCCAGCAAAGGGTGCTTTACTATTTTTAGGTAGTTGAATAACTTTAGCTTCTTCCATGCCTGTGGACACACTCCTTTAACTAAAGACGTGGCAAATAGGGGTGGCAATACAGTCTGCTAGCATTCTCAATATCATTATTAATAAATAACAACCGTGCTTCCCCCTCTTCCACACTAACTTTACCAAATTCAAAACAGCAATCCTTCTCTTTCATTATTAATCTGACATACACAAATATGATGGTTCACTGGTCAATGTTGTCATTTCACTAATAAGTTTGTCCATTTTACTGGTGAAAGTCATTGAAATGTTTGGCTATATCAAAAGGTTTTGTTATAAATTACCCATCAACTTCAATGAACGATGGAGATGAATTGGGTTTTCTGCCCATGAAATAATTTATTTGAACCATAAACATTTTCAATTCAGGGTGCTCTATAATGTGATATCACCAGGTTATGGCTACTTGGTGAGCACTAGCACTAGCACTGCTCGCCTGGCTACACATTGTGGTGACTGAAATGGTTGAAATGGCACCAAAAATGCAACATTTTCTGGTCATGGTTATCAATATTATTTTCAGAAAAAAAGGTGCAAAACGTAATCAAAACGCATATCCCTATTTTTTTTTTCAAGATATGACGAATTTAAACAGGCTGAAGGCATTTTTTTAGCAAATAACATTTTAGTTTACGATTTTTTTGTAATTTGATATGGGTCAACATCTGTTTGTTCGTAGGCATAAAATTGAGCGTATGGAGCACAGGTGCACTGAGTTGCAAACCAAGTGGATGGGTCTAGTTCATTGCTTAGCAGCTAATGGTGATTCGTAGATCTGACGCAGTTGCTACCTCAGATTGTGCGCCCAGCGAGTGTATTGAAAGAGGTATGCAGTACCTGCAGATGGCCACGGCGGAGAGCAAGAGAGCAAGACAATCCATCCACCTGACAGGTGTTGCATATCAAGAAGCTGATTAAACAGCATGACCTTGTCCTGGAAACAATAAAAGGCCACTCTAAATGGTGTAGCTTTGTCACAACACAATGCCACAGATGTCTCAAGTTTTGAGGGAGCGTGCGTTTGCACGCTGACTGCAGGAATGTCCACCAGAGGTGTTGCCAGAGAATTGAATGCTAATTTCTCTACCATAAGTGGATTTTCGTTCCAGAAAATTTGGTAGTACATCCAACCGACCTCACAACCGCAGACCACGTGTAACCACGCCAGCTGAGGACTTCTTCACCTGCGGGATGGTCTGAGACAAGCCACCCGGACAGCTGATGAAACTGTGGATTTGCACAACTGAAGAATTTCTGCAGAAACTGTCAGAAACCGTCTCTGCGTGCGCGTAGTCCTCACCAGGGTCTTGACCTGACTGTCGTTCGGCGTCGTAACCGACTTTAGCGGGCAAATGCTCCGCTTTGATGGCCACTGGCACGCTGGAAAAGTGTGCTCTTTCATTATAGATTGTAATAGTATTTTCCTGTTTCTCCAGTTTTGCCTTTTGCCTACATCACCTTCACTAGCTAATCAGCTCTGAGTGTGCGGTAGATTCTGCTATTATCTACTAGTATTTCTAAAGTTAAAGTTCCTGTGAGACAAGACTGAAAAATATGCTATCTCTGTCTGATTATACAGTACCAACAACGTACACAGTACGATGGGTTTGCTGGTCGTTTCAGTTGCTAGCCGCCCACGCTGTGTTGAATATCCTGCATGGTCTTCTATTGGACCGCCTTCTCCCGGAGAAATATCATGACGAGCTGCAGACTCCGAGGCTCTTTTGCCCGAAAGCAGCGAAGATGATTCCTCTTCTTCGTCAAAGGACCCGGAGTCTTCACTTTTCACAGTGATATTCAACGACATTACCGCGTCTACCAAGCGCACTGTCTTGGTTATGGAATCGCTCGACCCCGTCTAAATAGGATGCCTATTTCTCTCCATCATTAAAAAGTTTTCGTCTTTCAATTAGATATAAACAAATGTGTCTACAGCCCAAAATAAGCCACTATTGCAGAATTTGCATTCTCGGATCTGTGACTTTACAACAAGCTGAAAAGAAATGGCAGCATTCTTTACCAAGCATGTATGCGCAACGCTTCTGGGCAGGGATTCACTGCTGGCAATTGTGGTGACATTAGCAGCGTGCGCAGGTCCTGCATGAGGGCAGAGACCCAAAGCAGACGCTGACCTAACTGCCCTGAAGAGGGCGCTGCTGCTCTGTCTGGTGATATTCTCCTCAACAGAGCCACATTCTGGTAGGCTACACAGTCAAACAAGTAGACCTATGTTGTACAATATTTTCGAAATTCATGAGTTTATTTTCGACAGAATCCCTGGACATGAATCTAGTGAGGCCTAACCAGAAGTAAGAACCTGGAAGGTGAGGAATTCTAAGGCTCTTGCATGAGAAGTTAGCAAAGCAACATTTACTGTGTGAAATGCAATGTTATCACCATCATTCTATTTCAATTATTATCACACACCCATTTTGATTGCTAGAACGAATGAAAGAAATTAATGAAAGGACTAGATGGATAATAATGTACATGCAAATCTGTATGAAGGCTGTATAGAAGGACCAGGGCATGGTGAATTCCCTGTTGTCTCATAGTGAGATAACAGTACAGACTTGATGAAGGCTCTACTGGCAGTTGGATGCAGTTGGATGCTGAAGTTGGATGCTGAATGTACTCTTGAACTCTCTCTCAAATAGATCCTTCAATCTTTTGCCCATTCCACGGAACTCTGCATTATCCTTCATTAAAAAAAAGACAGACACATTTGTATAGAAAACATAATAAACTAGAAATGCATTAAACACAACTCATTTAGCCTAATTCATATTTGTTATGGATTAAACAAAGACACATTGTTAAAGTGTTATTCATGCATTAGCACAATTCCAAGATTTGTTTAAAAAAATGTTGCCCTGAGTCTTCACATTGGATACTGCAGTCTTACCCTGTTAAATGTGGCACAGTTGGTGAAGATAAGCCACACATCAGACACAAAGTGTTGAACTGTTTGGTAGAGATTCTGCTGCAGCTTCTCCACAACCCTGTCCAGCCATATAGGGGTCTTTATCACACTGGTGTAGTTTCTCACCTGGCAATTGAACATACAGATGAAGTCGGAAGTTTACATACACTTAGGTTGGAGTCATTAATACTCGTTTTTCAACCACTCCACAAATTTCTTGTTAACAGACTATAGTTTTGGCAAGTCAGTTAGTGCATCTACTTTGTGCATGACACAAGTAATTTTTCCAACAATTGTTTACAGATTATTTCACTGTATCACAATTCCAGTGGGTCAGAAGTTTACATACACTAAGTTGACTGTGCATTTAAACAGCTTGGAAAATTTCAGAAAAATATGTCATGGCTTTAGAAGCTTCTGATAGGCTAAATTACATCATTTGAGTCAATTGGAGGTGTACCTGTGGATGTATTTCAAGGCCTACCTTAAAAATCAGTGCCTCTTTGCTTGACATAATAGGAAAATCTAAAGAAATCTGAAAAAAAATTGTAGACCTCCAAGTCTGGTTCATCCTTGGGAGCAAATTTCCAAACCCCTGAAGGTAACACGTTCATCTGTACAAACAATAGTACGCAAGTATAAACACCATGGGACCACGCAGCCGTCATAACTCTCAGCAAGGAGACGCGTTCTGTCTCCAAGAGATGAACGTACTTTGGTGCGAAAAGTGCAAATCAATCCCAGAACAACAGCAAAGGACCTTGTGAAGATGCTGGAGGAAACCGGTACAAAAGTATCTATATCCACAGTAAAACGAGTCCTATATCGTCATAACCTGAAAGGCCACTCAGCAAGGAAGAAGCCACTGCTCCAAAACCGCCATAAAATAGCCAAGACTACGGTTTGCAACTGCACATGGGGACAAAGATTGTACTTTTTGGAGAAATGTCCTCTGGTCTAAAGAAACAAAAATAGAACTGTTTGGCCATAATGACCATCGTTATGTTTGGAGAAAAAAGGGGGAGGCTTGCAAGCCGAAGAACACCATCCCAACTGTGAAGCACGGGGTGGTAGGATCATGTTGTGGGTGTGCTTTGCTGCAGGAGGGACTAGTGCACTTCACAAAATAGATGGCATCATGAGGGAGGAAAATTATGTGGATATATTGAAGCAACATCTCAAGACATCAGTCAGGAAGATAAAGCTTGGTTGCAAATGGGTCTTCCAAATGGATAATGACCCCAAGCATACTTCCAAAGTTATGGCAAAATGGCTTAAGGACAACAAAGTCAAGGTATTGGAGTGGCCATCACAAAGCCCTGACCTTAATCCCATAGAATAATTGAAAAAGCGTGTTTGAGCAAGGAGACTTACAAACCTGACTCAGTTACACCAGCTCTGTCAGGAGGAATGGGACAAAATTCACCCAACTTATTGTTGGAAGCTTGTGGAAGGCTACCAAAAAAAGTTTGAGCCAAGTTAAACAATTTAAAGACAATGCTACCAAATACTAATTGAGTGTATGTAAACTTCTAACCCACTGGGAATGTGATGAAAGAAATAAAAGCTGAAATAAATCATTCTCTTAACTATTATTCTGACATTTCACATTCTTAAAATAAAGTGGTGATCCTAACTGACCTAAGACAGGGAATTTTTACTAGGACTAAATGTCAAGAATTGTGAAAAACTGAGTTTAAATGGATTTGGCTAAGGTGTATGTAAACTTCCGACTTCAACTGTGTATGTGAACTTTGAAACACACAGAGAGAGAGAGAGAGAGAACCAAGCAAACTTACGTGGATGCAAGGATCTGCCACAAAGATGTGGTCCTTGTCCGCTTGGTATAGACACAGCAGGAGGTACTGGCATTCCTGTCAGAGTAAACACACCTTTATATGACTGGTCAAAGATTGCTTACATTTAATTCTGAATAATTATTTCATGTGAAGTATATAATGATGCTTATAATGGACAGGCAATTTGAGGCAATTGGCCCAATGGTAGAAGTCATTAATTCAGGCTCCTCACCAGTAGGTGGTCAGAGATTCGGCAGGTTAAGGCTTCCTGGTAGGTCATTTGTTTGGGGTAGTGGCACGACTGACTGGCCCTCAGTACACAGAATGTACACATCCATTGACAATCATCGCTGTGATTACACACACACACACACACACACACACACACACACACACACACACACACACACACACACACACACACACACACACACACACACACACACACTTCAATAGTGCACAAATAAGCTGACAGCTACGTTTACCTACAGTACACAGAACAATTAGACCTCTCTTGTATCAATCTCTTTCTCTCACTCTTGTCTCTCATCAACCCTCAACTCTTCTCACCCCATCATGGCGCCGCCATCCACATTAGGAAGATGACATCTCTGATGGAAGGAGCGAGGACACTTATCACAGCATATCAAGCTGCCCTGGCTTCTACAGATGAAGCAGTCGTCATCGTTATCCTGATCATGCTGTCAAGACAGAGAAGAGAGGAAGGTGAGAAGGAAATGGTTAACAATCAAGCACCAACTGTCTATTTGTGTGTTAACGAATATCGTACAGATTGATTTCCCACACCCTCGGGTGTAAAACAAGGACATGCCTTATCACCAACTCTGTTTGCTATGTTTATTAATGATTTGGCAAAATAAATTAAACAGTTAAATACTGGCGTAAGAAATGATGATGAAATGCTGATTATATTATTTTGATGGCAGAAACGGAACAAAACCTGAGGAAAATGTTATTACGTGCAGTCAATTGGTTTTAAATTTTGTGGTGAAGACATTCTTGAGTTTACTGGCAATTATAAATATTTTGGTCTTTATTTTGATGAACATATGAACTTTCAATACAGCACATCTGCCCTGGCTGACTCAGCATGTAGAGCTTTTGGGAGATTTATAGGAAAAACAAAAACACTCAAAGATGTTGGTTATGCCACATATTCCAAACCTTATCAGACGTGTGTGTCCTGTTGTGGACTATTCAGCAGGAGTGTGAGTTGCTAAGAGGTATCTCAAAGCAGTACTTATTCTTTAGGTTTCTACAAGTTTGCACCTATACTGGCAATAACTGGACTGGGAACCCTGTGAAGTGAGATGGAAGGTGTGCATGGTGAGACTTTGGAATAGACTTGCCGGGAATGTTTTTCAATGGGATCTCTTCACAGGAGGAGCCTGGGCAACCAAAATGTCAGACCTTTTCCAGCAGTTTGACTTTTAACATTTGTACGAAGACCAAATTAAGGGAGATATAGTCACTAAAAACAACTGATAACGCACTATGAAAATAAATGGGTGGGGGAGATTCAGGCTAGGGTCTATTTTTCTCCATTTCCGCCTGACTGACTTGCCCAAAATATACTGCCTGCTGCTCAGTCCCTGAAGCCAGGACATGCATATAATTGGTAACATTGGAAAGAAAACACTCTGACTTTTGTAGAAATGTTAAACTAATGTAGGAGACTATAACACAATAGAAATGGTAGGAGGTGGGGCGACGCACAATTGGCTTAGCGTCGTCCGGGTTAGGCCGGTAGGGATATCCTTGTCTCATCGCGCTCCAGCGACTCCTGTGGCGGGCCGGGCGCAGTGCGCGCTAACCGAGGGGGGCGGGTGCACGGTGTTTCCTCCGACACATTGGTGCGGTTGGCTTCCGGGTTGGAGGTGCGCTGTGTTAAGAAGCAGTGCGGCTTGGTTGGGTTGTGCTTCGGAGGACGCATGACTTTCGACCTTCGTCTCTCCCGAGCCCGTACGGGAGTTGTAGCGATGAGACAAGATAGTAATTACTAGCGATTGGATACCACGAAAATTGGGGAGAAAAGGGGAGAAAAAAAAATAAAAAATAAATAAATAAAAAAATGGTAGGAGAAAATCCAAAGAAAACCATGGGCTTTCTCTTTTTCCAGAATTTTTGAAATCTAGCTTCCAGTATGCAATTCCTATGGCTTCCACTGGATATCAGTAGTCTTTGTTCAAGGTTTCAGGCTTGTTTCTTCCCAAACGAGGAAGAATTATGAGTTATGATACAGGGACTCAGAGTTGGAAATCCGTCTTTGCGCACGCGATGAAGAGGACGCGCACCTGCTAATATCATATATTCCTATTAAACATACTTCTTTCTGTTTGAAATATTATAGTTTAATTACATTTTAGGGTATCTGAGGATTATATAGAAACGTATTTTGACTTGTTTTAACCAAGTTTAGCGGTAGCTTTTTGGATTCCTTTCTCTGCATGTTGAACGAATGGATTACTCAAATCGATGGCGCCAACTAAACAGACTTTTTGGGATATAAAGAAGGATTTTATCTAACAAAACAACACTACATATTGTAGCTGGGACCCTTTGGATCACAAATCAGAGGAACATTTAAAAAAAGTAAGTGAATATTTAATCGCTATTTGTGAATTTATGAAACCTGTGCTGGTGGAAAAATATTTTGATGTGGGGCGCCGTCCTTCGCTGTAAAGCCTATTGTAAATCGGACAGTGCAGTTAGATTAACACAAATTTAAGCTTTTAACTGATATAAGACACTTGTATGTTCCTAAATGTTTAATATTCATAATTTTTATGATTATGTATTTGAATTGCGCTCCCTCCAGTTTCACCGGAAGTTGTCCCGCTAGCGGGACGCCTAGCCTTAAGAAGTTTCATAAACCCATACACCTTTTATTTGATTAAGTGTGAATTTGTGTGTGAGAGATACAGTATATTATGTACCTACCTAAAAGCAAGAGATCGCCATGTGTAAGATCAGGGATATTGCCCCTGCGTATTGAAACAGGTCGGTATAATGGTAAAATGGATGAGGAAAAACGATGTAACTATTGTGACCTTGAAGAAATAGAGAATAACATTCATTTGATCATCTATTGCACTTCCTACCGTGATATTGTCACGCCCTGACCTTAGAGAGCTTTTTATGTCTCTATTTTAGGTTTGGTCAGGGTGTGATTTGGGTGGGCATTATATGTTCATTTTTCTATGTTTTTGCATTTCTATGTTTTGGCCGGGTATGGTTCTCAATCAGGGACAGCTGTCTATCGTTGTCTCTGATTGGGAACCATACTTAGGTAGCCCTTCTTCCCTCCTTTCGTGGTGGGAAGTTTACTTTGTTTGTGGCACATAGCCCCCTTAAGCTTCACGGTTGTTTTCTATTGTTTATTGTTTTTGTCGGCGTCATTTCAAATAAAAAGGAATATGTACGCTCACCACGCTGCGCTTTGGTCCACTTCCTTTGACGGCCGTGACAGATATATTTTTCCTTATTCCAGAAAGCCCACCAGATTTACCCTGGCAATATGTGGCTGAGTGATGAGGAGAAACTGAAATGTTTTTTTGTACATTGTGTATTTCTGTTTGCTGAATATTTTGATAAAGCCTGGAATAAAAGAAAAAGGGCAACCTATAATTACATTCTAAAAGTATTTAGCTCCTATATAGCAAAGTGCACGTATGTGTATAGATTGTCTGTAGGGATGTCTTACAATCTTCTCTCTGATCTCACACTTGAATCTTCTCTTTGTACAAGATCAGGTTGAAACACCTTCTGTTGAATTTTTCTGTATTTATTTGTTATTATTTTTACTGTTCTAGAGTTATTATTATTATTGCTTGGATAACCTTATCTACTAGTATGTACGTATTTCTTTTTCATTATTTATGCGGTGCACACTGCGCAGGACACCAGAATAATTATCACTGTGAATCATTGTAATTTGTTTGTGTCAATTAATCCTGTAAGGGATGGGTTGCCAACTGCTGATTTGACATGAAAATGTCATTCATTCATTCATTCATTCCCTTTACAGTGATGTTAAGAAACATCTTGGAATTTCATTATTAAAACTGAAGCATTCGTTTAACCAATGTGATTGACTGATTGGTAAGTGGGTGCCACCATGTTCCCGAGGGTCGAGGGAGAAACGTACCCTGTCTTTGGCCGTGGAGCTGCACAGCTTGCACTTACACAGGAGAGAGTGGATGACCAAGATCTTACTCTGAAAATGAGAAACAAACAAAGACAGTAGTAGTACTAGTAAAACGTTTTTGAAGAAGGGAAATGTTTTCATCACAGGTCCTTAAAGACCTTGCAGACTATCTTAAACCATTCCTTGTACAGTAGGTTGGTAAGTGCCAAACACACATTTTTTCTCTCTCATCTCTCTTCATCTCTCTCTCTCTGTGTTCTCTTTCCATCTGTACCTCGATGAGGACGTTGAGTGGTTTCCCGTCCCACTGGATGTCTTTCTTCCAGGAAGGATCTTCCAGAGCTGACCGCCCCGTCACAAACTCCACCGGGGTCATCCAGCACAGCTCCGTACGGATGCTCTTTCCACTCGACCCTGTGTGGGAAAAAATATAGGGGCAGAAGGACAAGCTCAAATGAAACCCTATTATAACCCTAGTATAAATCCAATATGGAGCATTACAGCTGACCATAGTGACAAGGGGCTATGGTAAAATAACTTGTAGCGTATTATCGATAATAGCTAAAAGTGTGTCATTTACTTTACTTTATTACGTTTATTTTTGCAGGGACATTTTCAGTACAAGTGCCGGTTTTAGCCAGTCGGCAAACTTTCTACCGTAGTGCCTGGGCAGTACAGACAATGAGCACATACAGAACAGAGAGCAGCAACATATGACAACTAACACTTAGTATGCAGACAGGAAGAGCAATTCCACAATAAGCAATCAAACAAAAGACAGAAAATTAACAAACAATATCTACACACCTAACAAACTACAGACAGGTTGTGTGTTCCAGTTACGTGTGTCTGACGCCAATGAGTTCCAGACATGGGAAGCTCTCACAATGAAAGCCGTCTGACTGAAGGTGCTTTTCCTGAAGGGAACTATACAGTCACATCTCATGGCAGACCTTGTGGATCTTCTGAAATGGGTTTTCTGCTTGATAAAAGCACTAAGTGGGGGCAGTATTTGAGGTGCAGCCAGAGAAAGAGGGTTGCCAACATGTAAAAGTGTCTCCAGTACCTTCAATAGTTTCAAAGACATGGCGATAGCTATAGAATGTTGTTTATTAAACCTTCTGAGAATAAAATATGTACCTGATGCAAACCGATCCTTATGTAGCATTCCATTGATGGCTCCACAGGTGACTTTGAAGACTTCCTCTTTTTCCTGCTCAGCTTCTTCTTCCTCATCATCATCGTCATCCTCCTTAGATTCTGAAGTAAAGACAAACAAAGAGGTTTAGGGAAAGATGGTTTATTATATAAGTGTGAAGGGTCAGGCCTGTGTCACAAAACCTTATAACAACAAAAACACATAGTTAGAGAGACAACACCATCCCCTTTACCAGATAGTCATATCTAAAGGATTCAGAAAGATTCCATTGAGCTGTGATTAGTGCACATACCTGTGATTGAGCCCATTGATTGGTTGGAGGGAAACAGTGCTTTCTTGGCCTAGATAGGAGAAAAGGGACAGACCACTTTTACATATATCAGTTACAATAAACTCTTCTTTATCTAATATGGTAAGAACATGGACAAACAAAATGATCACTGGTCAAAGTATGATCACGCACAAGAAATATAAATTCATGCCCGTATAAACATCGCAATATCAACGGATAAGGCTAAGCTGTTGTCAAGTTTAGATGTCGCAATAAAACTGATTCATGACTAACAATCATAAACAACATGTACTCAGATGCTATGACGATGCAGCACTTTCTATGCATTTTCAATGGTCCCACATGTTCCTATGCCCAGTATGGTATAAGGTTGTACTTACAGAAGCTGAATTACCATGATGTGTTACCGTTTTATTCATTCATAAGGGACCTCCGAACAGTTATTCAGTTATTACAAAGTATTTTTTTTACATAGAATGATGTGGGTGAACTGTTATCTAGATATACAGTATGATGTGGATGTACTAAGCATTTGAGGGCATTTGTACAACTAAATAGTCAAAGTTTGACTGTTAATCCAGAGGATGTGGTACATTGAAAGTTTGGTCTCCTACCTGTGCACTCTTTCTTCTTTTAAAGTCTGGTGAAGTTAAATGACCTTCCTGAGGTTGGTGGGATGATGATGGGAGGGGGAGAGAAAGGGGGACAGACATTGCTTTTGAGTGTTGAGTGACTGAATGTAACATCCTGTGAAATAACTGTACAGTTTGTTTCTTTACAGAAAAACAAAAAGGGTATAATGTATAATGCTCATCGTTGTCTGCAGATAGGTCGTCGGGGGTGGGTGAGTGGGGTTAGCACTGTAGTAAACCCACAGAATCCACCCCCACCACCTAACCGTTTACGTGTGTCCAATGTCCAGTCTCTTGACAATAAGGTTGATGAAATCCGAGCACGGGTAACATTCCAGAGAGACATCAGGGATTGCAACGTGCTCTGCTTCACGGAAACATGGCTAACTCAAGAGACGCTAACGGAGTCGGTGCAGCCAGCTGGTTTCTTCACGCATCGCGCCGACAGAAACATACATCTTTCTGGTAAGAAGAGGGGCGGGGGGGTATGCCTTATGATTAACGAGACGTGGTGTGATCATCATAACAACACACAGGAACTCAAGTCATTCTGTTCACCTGATCTAGAACTCCTCACAATCAAATGTCGACCGCATTATCTACCAAGGGAATTCTCTTCGATCATAATCACAGCCGTATATATTCCCCCCCAAGCAGACACATCGATGGCCCTGAACGAACTTTATCTGACTCTTTGTAAACTGGAAACCACACACCCTGAGGCTGCATTCATCGTAGCTGGGGATTTTAACAAGGCTAATCTAAAAACAAAACTCCCTAAATTCTATCAGCATATCGATTGTGCTACCAGGGCTGGTAAAACCCTGGATCATTGTTATACTAACTTCCGCGACGCATATAAGGCCCTCCCCCGCCCTCCTTTCGGAAAAGCTGACCACGACTCCATTTTGTTGATTCCAGCCTACAAACAGAAACTAAAACAACAAGCTCCCGCGCTCAGGTCTGTTCAACGCTGGTCCGACCAATCTGATTCCACGCTTCAAGACTGCTTCGATCACACGGATTGGAATATGTTCCGCATTGCGTCCAACGACAACATTGACGAATATGCTGATTCGGTGAGCGAGTTCATTAGGAAGTGCATTGACGATGTCGTATCCACAGCAACGATTAAAACATTCCCAAACCAGAAACCGTGGATTGACGGCAGCATTCGCGTGAAACTGAAAGCGCGAACCACTGCTTTTAACCAGGGCAAGGTGACCGGAAACATGACCGAATACAAACAGTGTAGCTATTCTCTCCGCAAGGCAATCAAACAGGCTAAGTCCCAGTACAGAGACAAAATAGAGTCGCAATTCAACAGCTCAGACACAAGAGGTATGTGGCAGGGTCTACAGTCTATCACGGATTACAAAAAGAAAACCAGCCCCGTCGCGGACCAGGATGTCTTGCTCCCAGACAGGCTAAATAACTTTTTTGCCCGCTTTGAGGACAATACAGTGCCACTGACACGGCCCGCTACCAAAACCTGCGGGCTCTCCTTCACTGCAGCCGAGGTGAGTAAAACATTTAAACGTGTTAACCCTCGCAAAGCTGCAGGCCCAGACGGCATTCCCAGCCGCGTCCTCAGAGCATGCGCAGACCAGCTGGCTGGTGTGTTTACGGACATATTCAATCAATCCTTATCCCAGTCTGCTGTTCCCACATGCTTCAAGAGGGCCACCATTGTTCCTGTTCCCAAGAAAGCTAAGGTAACTGAGCTAAACGACTACCGCCCCGTAGCACTCACTTCCGTCATCATGAAGTGCTTTGAGAGACTAGTCAAGGACCATATCACCTCCACCCTACCGGACACCCTAGACCCACTCCAATTTGCTTACCGACCCAATAGGTCCACAGACGACGCAATCGCAACCACACTGCACACTGCCCTAACCCATCTGGACAAGAGGAATACCTATGTGAGAATGCTGTTCATCGATTACAGCTCAGCATTTAACACCATAGTACCCTCCAAACTCGTCATCAAGCTCGAGACCCTGGGTCTCGACCCCGCCCTGTGCAACTGGGTCCTGGACTTCCTGACGGGCCGCCCCCAGGTGGTGAGGGTAGGTAACAACATCTCCACCCCGCTGATCCTCAACACTGGGGCCCCACAAGGGTGCGTTCTGAGCCCTCTCCTGTACTCCCTGTTCACCCACGACTGCGTGGCCATGCACGCCTCCAACTCAATCATCAAGTTTGCGGATGACACTACAGTGGTAGGCTTGATTACCAACAACGACGAGACGGCCTACAGGGAGGAGGTGAGGGCCCTCGGAGTGTGGTGTCAGGAAAATAACCTCACACTCAACGTCAACAAAACAAAGGAGATGATTGTGGACTTCAGGAAACAGCAGAGGGAGCACCCCCCTATCCACATCGACGGGTCAGTAGTGGAGAAGGTGGAAAGTTTTAAGTTCCTCGGTGTACACATCACGGACAAACTGAATTGGTCCACCCACACAGACAGCGTTGTGAAGAAGGCGCAGCAGCGCCTCTTCAACCTCAGGAGGCTGAAGAAATTCTACAGATGCACAATCGAGAGCATCCTGTCGGGCTGTATCACCGCCTGGTACGGCAACTGCTCCGCCCACAACCGTAAGGCTCTCCAGAGGGTAGTGAGGTCTGCAGAACGCATCACCGGGGGCAAACTACCTGCCCTCCAGGACACCTACACCACCCGATGTCACAGGAAGGCCATAAAGATCATCAAGGACAACAACCACCCGAGCCACTGCCTGTTCACCCCGCTATCATCCAGAAGGCGAGGTCAGTACAGGTGCATCAAAGCAGGGACCGAGAGACTGAAAAACAGCTTCTATCTCAAGGCCATCAGACTGTTAAACAGCCACCACTAACATTTAGCGGCCGCTGCCAACATACTGACTCAACTCCAGCCACTTTAAAAATGGGAATTGATGGAAATTACGTAAAAATGTACCACTAGCCACTTTAAACAATGCCACTTAATATAATGTTTACATAGTCTACATTACCCATCTCATATGTATATGTATATACTGTACTCTATATCATCTACTGCATCTTGCCATCTTTATGTAATACATGTACCACTAGCCACTTTAAAACCTGTTGAGGCCAGGGGTTCCGCTAGCGGAACTCCTCCCACATTCCACTGAAAAGGCAGAGCGGCAAATTCAAAAAAAACATTTTTTAAAAATATTTAACTTTCACACATTAACAAGTCCAATACAGCATATGAAAGGCAGACATCTTGTGAATCTAACCAACATGTCCGATTTTTAAAATGTTTTACAGGGAAGACAAAATATGTAAATCTATTAGCTAACCACCTTAGCAAAAGACACCACTTTCTAACACCAACGTCCATCACCAGCTATCACTAATTCGACCAAATGAAGATATATATATAGCCACTAACCAAGAAACAACTTCATAAGATGACAGTCTGATAACATATTTATTGTATAGCATTTTTTTTTTTTGAAAAATGTGTATATTTATGGTATAAATCATAAATTACATTTCAGCTACAATCAGAAAGCAGCCATAACATTTACAGACACCAACATCAAATACCTAATTACTCCTCATAAAACATTTCTGAGAAATACATACTGTGCAGCAATTGAAAAACAGGATTCTTGTGATTCCAGACAATATTTCCGATTTATTAAATGTTTTACATCGAAAACTAAATGTAGCGCTAAATTAGCATAGCCACGCCAGACAGACACACTTGGGCGCGCGCGACCAGTTGACATGCACGACAGATATATGAAATAACATTATAAATTTGGTCTTACTTTGGCTGATCTTTCATCAGAATGTTGATCAAGTTGTCCTTAGTCCAGAAGAGTCGTTCAATCCATTCAGAATGGCAACTTTCCATCTTCATTTAGCAGGGGTACTCGTCGAGTGGCACGGAACTCTCCAACGTAAACAAAGTAAACATTACGGAACACGGCAAAACTCCCGAAAAAATTCAAATAATCTGATTAAACTATATTGAAAAAACATACATTACGATGACATGGTCTCATTTATCAAATCAAATCCGAGCTGGAGATAGTTCACATCCGAAACGGCAGCAAAACAAAACATGATATCTCTCCCAAGTCGCACGCTTCTGACTTCCTGAAATTGACGGTCACGTCAAAGAAATAGGTCTTATTTCACGTCAAAACAAGATAAACGCATGATTTCTCCTCTGACGTCCTCTAGACACCCAGAGGAAGGCGTACGAGGTGTGTTTCGGGTCATAAGTGGCATGACCATGTATAGGCAGAGCGTTGAAGCGAGCATAAACATCTTGCATTTTACTTCCTGGTCGGGGAAAGTGCTGCCAAAGGACTTGTGTTCCACTCAGAGAAAAAATTAAAACGGTTTTAGAAACTTGAGACTCTTTTCTATCCAATACTATTAACAATATGCATATTGTAAGAGCAGAAATTGATTAAAAGGCCGTTTGAAAATTTGCGCATATTTTCCAGTTTTTCCAATTCGCCCCCTATAGCCCAAACAGGTTTTAAACTATGCCACTTTATGTTTACATACCCTACAGTACTCATCTCATATGTATATACCGTACTCTATACCATCTACTGCATCTTGCCTATGCCGTTCTGTACCATCACTCATTCATATATCTTTATGTACATATTCTTTATCCCTTTACACTTGTGTGTATAAGGTAGTAGTTGTGGAATTGTTAGGTTAGATTACTTGTTGTTATTACTGCATTGTCGGAACTAGAAGCACAAGCATTTCGCTACACTCGCATTAACATCTGCTAACCATGTGTATGTGACTAATAAAATTTGATTTGATTTGATTTGGTGGAGGTGGATGCTGCTTTCAACCTGCTTTCATCTGTGAAGAGCACAGGGCGCCAGTGGCGAATTTGCCAATCTTGGTGTTCTCTGGCAAATGCCAAACGTCCTGCACGGTGTTGGGCTGTAAGCACAACCCCCACCTGTGGACGTCGGGCCCTCATACCACCCTCATGGAGTCTGTTTCTGACCGTTTGAGCAGACATGCACATTTGTGGCCTGCTGGAGGTCATTTTGCAGGGCTCTGGCAGTGCTCCTCCTGCTCCTCCTTGCACAAAAGCGGAGGTAGCGGTCCTGCTGCTGGGTTGTTGCCCTCCTACAGCCTCCTCCACGTCTCCTGATGTACTGGCCTGTCTCCTGGTAGCGCCTCCATGCTCTGGACACTACGCTGACAGACACAGCAAACCTTCTTGCCACAGCTCGCATTGATGTGCCATCCTGGATGAGCTGCACTACCTGAGCCATTTGTGTGGGTTGTAGACTCCGTCTCATGCTACCACTAGAGTGAAAGCACCGCCAGCATTCAAAAGTGACCAAAACATCAGCCAGGAAGCATAGGAACTGAGAAGTGGTCTGTGGTCACCACCTGCAGAACCACTCCTTTATTGGGGGTGTCTTGCTAATTGCCACCTGTTGTCTATTCCATTTGCACAACAGCATGTGAAATTTATTGTCAATCAGTGTTGTTTCCTAAGTGGACAGTTTGATTTCACAGACGAGTGATTGACTTGGAGTTACATTGTGTTGTTTAAGTGTTCCCTTAATTTTTTTGAGTAGTGTATTTGTATAGCTTCACGTTTCGTTTGTTAATTTTGTTGTTTTTTGTTCGGTGTTCATTTATTAAAAGGAATATGTACGCCTACCACGCTGCACCTTGGTCCATTCCTTACGACGATCGTGACACATTTAACGACCAAAAAATTGAAAGCTGTGCCATGCAGGTCGCAAAATAGTTAGGAAAAGATTTTCGATGTGCCGATGAACTGATACACAAAACAACACTGGGTTAAAACGTTTCAGTTTTTCCATTCAATTATTATACTAAATTCTTGCAACCAGTAGAATGTTACGTATATGAGGGATACAACCAATCCCAGTTCTGCAGATTTTGCTGCGAAGAGATAGATAGCCTAGAGGTTAAGAGCCCTTTTTGATGTGCCCGTGAGCAAGGCACTTAACCCTAATTGCTCCTGTAAATCACTCTGAATTAGAGCATCAGTTAAATGACGTAAATGTAGGAATGGCTGAAGAATTACAACATTTACCTGGAACTAACTCTGCAAATAGCACTGCTGGGAGACTTGAAAAGCCATAGTCAATTGATCAATAATATTATAATAATTTTAGGTACAATTTGAATCTTTAATTTACCATCTTTAGAAACTATGAGAATAGAAAGGTTCAGAACTTTTGTGAAACATTACAGCACGGTTGAAAAATGTATGGAAATTAGAGATAGATGGAAGGGGTTGAGGGTAGCTGAAGTGTCGGACTAAAAACGAATAAAAAATAGAAGTAATGTAAATTACACTGTGTCCGTAAAATGTATATAGTATGTATAAGCTGAAAGTATAAGCCTAAGTATTGTTGTCCATTATTTTACTCCAACTAGGGGAGGGGTGGAAGGATTAGGGTAAAATGATAAAGGAAACAAATATAATATATATATATATATATATACAGTGGGGAGAACAAGTATTTGATACACTGCCGATTTTGCAGGTTTTCCTACTTACAAAGCATGTAGAGGTCTGTAATTTTTATCATAGGTACACTTCAACTGTGAGAGACGGAATCTAAAACAAAAATCCAGAAAATCACATTGTATGATTTTTAAGTAATTAATTTGCATTTTATTGCATGACATAAGTATTTGATCACCTACCAACCAGTAAGAATTCCGGCTCTCACAGACCTGTTCGTTCTTCTTTAAGAAGCCCTCCTGTTCTCCAATCATTAGCTGTATTAACTGCACCTGTTTGAACTCGTTATCTGTATAAAAGACACCTGTCCACACACTCAATCAAACAGACTCCAACCGCTCCACAATGGCCAAGACCAGAGAGCTGTGTAAGGACATCAGGGCTAAAATTGTAGACCTGCACAAGGCTGGGATGGGCTACAGGACAATAGGCAAGCAGCTTGGTGAGAAGGCAACAACTGTTGGCGCAATTATTAGAAAATGGAAGAAGTTCAAGATGACGGTCAATCACCCTCGGCCTGGGGCTCCATGCAAGATCTCACCTCGTGGGGCATCAATGATCATGAGGAAGGTGAGGGATCAGCCCAGAACTACACGGCAGGACCTGGTCAATGACCTGAAGAGAGCTGGGACCACAGTCTCAAAGAAAACCATTAGTAACACACTACGCCGTCATGGATTAAAATCCTGCAGCGCACGCAAGGTCCCCCTGCTCAAGCCATCGCATGTCCAGTCCCGTCTGAAGTTTGCCAATGACCATCTGGATGATCCAGAGGAGGAATGGGAGAAGGTCATGTGGTCTGATGAGACAAAAATAAAGCTTTTTGGTCTAAACTCCACTCTCCGTGTTTGGAGGAAGAAGAAGGATGAGTACAACCCCAAGAACACCATCCCAACCGTGAAGCATGGAGGTGGAAACATCATTCTTTGGGGATGCTTTTCTGCAAAGGGGACAGGACGACTGCACCGTATTGAGGGGAGGATGGATGGGGCCATGTATCGCGAGATCTTGGCCAACAACCTCCTTCCCTCAGTAAGAGCATTGAAGATGGGTCGTGGCTGGGTCTTCCAGCATGACAATGACCCGAAACACACAGCCAGGGCAACTAAGGAGTGGCTCCGTAAGAAGCATCTCAAGGTCCTGGAGTGGCCTAGCCAGTCTCCAGAGATGAACCCAATAGAAAATCTTTGGAGGGAGCTGAAAGTCCGTATTGCCCAGCGACAGCCCCGAAACCTGAAGGATCTGGAGAAGGTCTGTATGGAGGAGTGGGCCAAAATCTCTGCTGCAGTGTGTGCAAACCTGGTAAAGAACTACAGGAAACGTATGATCTCTGTAATTGCAAACAATAGTTTCTGTACCAAATATTAAGTTCTGCTTCTCTGATGTATCAAATACTTATGTCATGCAATAAAATGCAAATTAATTACTTAAAAATCATACAATGTGATTTTCTGGATTTTTGTTTTAGATTCCGTCTCTCACAGTTGAAGTGTACCTATGATAAAAATTACAGACCTCTACATGCTTTGTAAGTAGGAAAACCTGCAAAATCGGCAGTGTATCAAATACTTGTTCTCCCCACTGTATATATATATATATATATATATACACACAGTGAGGGAAAAAAGTATTTGATCCCCTGCTGATTTTGTACGTTTGCCCACTGACAAAGAAATGATCAGTCTATAATTTTAATGGTAGATTTATTTGAACAGTGAGAGACAGAATAACAAAAAAATCATGAAGAACGCATGTAAACATTTTTATCAATTGATTTGCATTTTAATGAGGGAAATAAGTATTTGACCCCCTCTCAATCAGAAAGATTTCTGGCTCCCAGGTGTCCTTTATACAGGTAACGAGCTGAGATTAGGAGCACACTCTTAAAGGGAGTGCTCCTAATCTCAGTTTGTTACCTGTATAAAAGACACCTGTCCACAGAAGATATAAATCAATCAGATTCCAAACTCTCCACCATGGCCAAGACCAAAGAGCTCTCCAAGGATGTCAGGGACAAGATTGTAGACCTACACAAGGCTGGAATGGGCTACAAGACCATCGCCAAGCAGCTTGGTGAGGTGACAACAGTTGGTGCGATTTTTTTGGGCCTCTGACACTGCCTGGTATAGAGGTCCTGGATGGCAGGGAGCTTGGCCCCAGTGATGTACTGCGCCATACGCACTACCCCCTGTAGCGCCTTGCTGTTGGATGCCAAGCAGTTGCCATACCAAGCGATGATGCAGCCAGTCAAGATGGTCTCAATGGTGCAGCTGTATAACTTTTTGAGGATCTGAGGGCCCCTGCCAAATCTTTTCAGCCTCCTCAGGGGGAAGAGGCGTTTTTGTGCACTCTTCATGACTGTGTTGGTGTGTTTAGACCATGATAGATCCTTAGTGATGTGGACACCGAGGAACTTGAAGCTCAGGACCGGCTCCACTACAGCCCTGTTGATGTGAATGGGGGTGTGCTCGGCCCTCCGTTTCCTGTAGTCCACGATCAGTTATTTTGTGTTGCTGACGTTGAAGGAGAGGTTGTTGTCCTAGCACTACACTGCCAGGTCTCTGACCTCCTCCCGTTAGGTTCTCAACGTCGTCGGTGATCAGGCCTACAACCGTCATGTCGTCGGCAAACTTAATGATGGTGTTGGAGTCGCGCGTTGCCACGCAGTCGTAGGTAAACAGGGAGTACAGGAGGGGACTAAGCACACACCCCTTACGTTCCCTGGTCTTGAGGGTCAGCGTGGCAGATGTGTTGTTGCCTACCCTCACCACCTGGGTGCGTCCGTCAGGAAGTCCAACATCCAGTTGCAGAGTGAGGTGTTCGGTCCCAGGGCACTTAGCTTAGTGATGAGCTTCGAGGGTACTATGGTGCTGAACTCTGAGCTGTAGTCAATGAATAGCATTCTCAAGTAGGTGTTCCTTTTGTCCAAGTGGGAAAGAGCAGTGTGGAGTGCAATAGAGATTGTGTCATCTGTGGATGACGGGTCAGGGAGAGGTTGAAAATGTCCGTGAAGACACTTGCCAGCTGGTCAGTGCATGCTCTGAGTGCGCATCCTGGTAATCCATCTGGCCCTGCAGCCTTGTGAATGTTAACTTGTTTAAAGGTCTTACAATGACTCCATCTTGTAATTAGATATGAAGATAAAAAGAGTCAGCCCTCATTTCAACCCAAGACCTTGGTGTTTCTCCTAAATTTGAAAAGAGTGTTGTAAGATATACCGGTGCTGAGAAATACACACAATAGTAAAATTTGTGACAACCAACGGCAGTCTCCCCTATATGATATTGTATATGATACAGACCTTTTTATATATATCCCTGAGTGTAGTGTATGGAAACATTGTCCAAATGACATAGGCCTGATTAGAGTAGGAAAAGTGACTAAGCTGGTCAACCTTTCTGTGCTATCACGTCTGGTTGAATTGTGTTTTTAAATGGTCAAATAAATTAAATCAAAATATATGCTGTACCTGGATCAGTTTTCCCAGAGTGGTGTTTCTACAGCGGATACTGTACTTCCAGTTCTTACTGCTCTTCTTCCCCCCAAACTCCTCAAAGCCACTTGGGATGAACCATCGACCCTGGACCACAATGCACCTCTCCCCTGGGACAAACCAATGAGGAAGTCAGACATCAACCAGCAAATCTGAACCACAATGCACCTCTCCCCTGGGACAAACCAATGAGGAAGTCAGACATCATACACACCACCACAAATTAAAACCATGCAAAGTCAAATAGACCATTGTACACATGTGCCGGACTGTGATTGAAACCTGGGTTTCCTGCAGAGAACATTTATTGTAAGTGCTGATGGGTAAAAAATAAAAGCTATCCTTGAAGCCTTTAGTCATAAGTCACACATAGTCGACATATATTTAGGACACCTCATGAGCTGTCGTAACCAGTTACATTTACATTTAAGTCATTTAGCAGACGCTCTTATCCAGAGCGACTTACAAATTGGTGCATTCACCTTATGATATCCAGTGGAACAACCACTTTACAATAGTGCATCTAACTCTTTTAAGGGGGAGGGGGGGGTTAGAAGGATTACTTTATCCTATCCTAGGTATTCCTTAAAGAGGTGGGGTTTCAGGTGTCTCCGGAAGGTGGTGATTGACTCCGCTGACCTGGCGTCGTGAGGGAGTTTGTTCCACCATTGGGGTGCCAGAGCAGCGAACAGTTTTGACTGGGCTGAGCGGGAACTGTACTTCCTCAGAGGTAGGGAGGCGAGCAGGCCAGAGGTGGATGAACGCAGTGCCCTTGTTTGGGTGTAGGGCCTGATCAGAGCCTGAAGGTACGGAGGTGCCGTTCCCCTCACAGCTCCGTAGGCAAGCACCATGGTCTTGTAGCGGATGCGAGCTTCAACTGGAAGCCAGTGGAGAGAGCGGAGGAGCGGGGTGACGTGAGAGAACTTGGGAAGTTTGAACACCAGACGGGCTGCGGCGTTCTGGATGAGTTGTAGGGGTTTAATGGCACAGGCAGGGAGCCCAGCCAACAGCGAGTTGCAGTAATCCAGACGGGAGATGACAAGTGCCTGGATTAGGACCTGCGCCGCTTCCTGTGTGAGGCAGGGTCGTACTCTGCGAATGTTGTAGAGCATGAACCTACAGGAACGGGTCACCGCCTTGATGTGAGTTGAGAACGACAGGGTGTTGTCCAGGATCACGCCAAGGTTCTTAGCACTCTGGGAGGAGGACACAATGGAGTTGTCAACCGTGATGGCGAGATCATGGAACGGGCAGTCCTTCCCCGGGAGGAAGAGCAGCTCCGTCTTGCCGAGGTTCAGCTTGAGGTGGTGATCCGTCATCCACACTGATATGTCTGCCAGACATGCAGATGCGATTCGCCACCTGGTTATCAGAGGGGGGAAAGGAGAAGATTAATTGTGTGTCGTCTGCATAGCAATGATAGGAGAGACCATGTGAGGATATGACAGAGCCAAGTGACTTGGTGTATAGCGAGAATAGGAGAGGGCCTAGAACAGAGCCCTGGGGGACACCAGTGGTGAGAGCACGTGGTGCGGAGACAGATTCTCGCCACGCCACCTGGTAGGAGCGACCTGTCAGGTAGGACGCAATCCAAGCGTGGGCCGCGCCGGAGATGCCCAGCTCGGAGAGGGTGGAGAGGAGGATCTTATGGTTCACAGTATCAAAGGCAGCCGATAGGTCTAGAAGGATGAGAGCAGAGGAGAGAGAGTTAGCTTTAGCAGTGCGGAGCGCCTCCGTGACACAGAGAAGAGCAGTCTCAGTTGAATGACTAGTCTTGAAACCTGACTGATTTGGATCAAGAAGGTAATTCTGAGAGAGATAGCAGGAGAGCTGGCCAAGGACGGCACGTTCAAGAGTTTTGGAGAGAAAAGAAAGAAGGGATACTGGTCTGTAGTTGTTGACATCGGAGGGATCGAGTGTAGGTTTTTTCAGAAGGGGTGCAACTCTCGCTCTCTTGAAGACGGAAGGGACGTAGCCAGCGGTCAAGGATGAGTTGATGAGCGAGGTGAGGTAAGGGAGAAGGTCTCCGGAAATGGTCTGGAGAAGAGAGGAGGGGATAGGGTCAAGCGGGCAGGTTGTTGGGCGGCCGGCCGTCACAAGACGCGAGATTTCATCTGGAGAGAGAGGGGAGAAAGAGGTCAAAGCACAGGGTAGGGCAGTGTGAGCAGAACCAGCGGTGTCGTTTGACTTAGCAAACGAGGATCGGATGTCGTCGACCTTCTTTTCAAAATGGTTGACGAAGTCATCTGCAGAGAGGGAGGAGGGGGAGGAGGATTCAGGAGGGAGGAGAAGGTGGCAAAGAGCTTCCTAGGGTTAGAGGCAGATGCTTGGAATTTAGAGTGGTAGAAAGTGGCTTTAGCGGCAGAGACAGAAGAGGAGAATGTAGAGAGGAGGGAGTGAAAGGATGCCAGGTCCGCAGGGAGGCGAGTTTTCCTCCATTTCCGCTCGGCTGCCCGGAGCCCTGTTCTGTGAGCTCGCAGTGAGTCGTCGAGCCACGGAGCAGGAGGGGAGGACCGAGCCGGCCTGGAGGATAGGGGACATAGAGAGTCAAAGGATGCAGAAAGGGAGGAGAGGAGGGTTGAGGAGGCAGAATCAGGAGATAGGTTGGAGAAGGTTTGAGCAGAGGGAAGAGATGATAGGATGGAAGAGGAGAGAGTAGCGGGGGAGAGAGAGCGAAGGTTGGGACGGCGCGATACCATCCGAGTAGGGGCAGTGTGGGAAGTGTTGGATGAGAGCGAGAGGGAAAAGGATACAAGGTAGTGGTCGGAGACTTGGAGGGGAGTTGCAATGAGATTAGTGGAAGAACAGCATCTAGTAAAGATGAGGTCAAGCGTATTGCCTGCCTTGTGAGTAGGGGGGGAAGGTGAGAGGGTGAGGTCAAAAGAGGAGAGGAGTGGAAAGAAGGAGGCACAGAGGAATGAGTCAAAGGTAGACGTGGGGAGGTTAAAGTCACCCAGAACTGTGAGAGGTGAGCCATCCTCAGGAAAGGAACTTATCAGGGCGTCAAGCTCATTGATGAACTCTCCAAGGGAACCTGGAGGGCGATAAATGATAAGGATGTTAAGCTTGAAAGGGCTGGTAACTGTGACAGCATGGAATTCAAAGGAGGCGATAAACAGATGGGTCAGGGGAGAAAGAGAGAATGTCCACTTGGGAGAGATGAGGATCCCAGTGCCACCACCCCGCTGACCAGAAGCTCTCGGGGTGTGCGAGAACACGTGGGCAGACGAGGAGAGAGCAGTAGGAGTAGCAGTGTTATCAGTGGTAATCCATGTTTCCGTCAGTGCCAAGAAGTCGAGGGACTGGAGGGACGCATAGGCTGAGATGAACTCTGCCTTGTTGGCCGCAGATCGGCAGTTCCAGAGGCTGCCGGAGACCTGGAACTCCACGTGGGTCGTGCGCGCTGGGACCACCAGGTTAGCGTAGCAGCGGCCACGGGGTGTGAAGCTAAGAGTTACAAGCGGGTGTCTTGATAATAGAAAAATGCAGCGAGTCAGTGGTTCCTGCACCACATGCAATTACTTTGGAGTGGTTAAAATAATCTTTTGATATTTCTATATGATTAATCCATAAATGATCTAGACCTAATTGTAACAGTATCTCTTGAGCTTTCGGCAATGATTTCAAGAGGCCTATTTCACAATTATATGCCTACATTTTTATTTTGATTCTTTATTTCCCTACATCATGTTATTTCAGTTATCCAACATCACTTTGCTAAAAATACATGTTAAAATTGGGCATGCCTATAAATTGGGCAATTGACGGCATCTGGGCTTACGCTGACTTTGTGTTCAATGAAAATGATAGACCTTTCAAACGTTGTATGTAACGTTGTATGCAACATTATCTGCAAGTGACTTGATGCCTCCTGTGGCAAAGAGATTCAGAGTTGTTAAATGGGAGTGACAAGTGTGTTGAAATAAAGGTAATCTTGTAAAAAATTCCACTTTAAACAACCATCAGAATTAAAGAAAAATATGCATGCCAACATATTAGAGTAGGCAACAGTGGGGGCTGCTGAAGGGAGGACGGCTCATAATAATGGCTGAATGGCACGAATGGAATGGCATCAGATGGAAACCATGCGTTTGATATATTTGATTCCATTCCACTCCAGCCATCACCACGAGCCAGTTCTCCCCAACTAAGGTGCCACCGACCTCCTGTGGTTGGCAAAGTGATCGTGCCAGGTGAAAATAATATTAAACTTTTTATCATTGCAACATTTGATGTAGGCTACAGTCACATTCACCATGGTTGCGTGTTACCTATAGAGTTTACAGCTGGTAATGCCTCATCGCGATTGGTTATTCCCCATAATTTGCAACAATGTCAATGAGCCTCATCACGATCTTTCCTTTGCGGTAGCTCAAAATGTCGTGATTACCCGCTGAGATAAACTTTTATGAGTTGATTTTACTCCTGGGTCAGAGTTTGTCTGATCAGTGTCTTAACATCATCCTAAAACCAACTCTGGGCTGGGAGTTTTTGTTTAAGTCTTAAAAACTGTCGTAAAAAAATTCCTAGGACCTTTTCTGAGATGTTTGTGGATACGGGCCCTGGTTTTGAGGAGTTTTTAAAGGGGCAATCAGCAATTTGAACAATAACAAACCATTCGTTAAAAGCTCAGGGATGGTGATAGAAAAAAAGAGCTATGGAGGCAAGGACTGACCATCCATGCAGGCAAGGATATTCAGCCAAAACACATCCACCATTACACACAAACACATCACATAAAGTCCTTGTTATGACCTACCTTTGGCCAGCTTGTCCCTGTTGAGCGTGCCTTCTTTGTCCCCACAGGTGACTGGGAGATGGGTCTTGTAGATGGGCCAGGTCCAGATGTCAGCTTTCTCCTTCTTACTGAAAGGAGAAGCTGCATGGGGACACGTTGGGGACAGTCATTAAGATGTGACTTGAAATAACAAATATATTTCACCCCCCCAAAAAAACAAACCTACTACCTACGCTATGAATTCAGGAGTCAATATTTACTCAAGAAAATGTCTGTTTGAAGTTAGAGGTCCTTTAGACTTCCCTACTCAAGGCCTCCTCTTTCCCCCAGGGAACACGAAGCCTGGAACTCACAGTATTTGGGCCTCTGAACTTTCCTCTTCTGACTGGGGTTGGACTGGGTGGACGTGCTGGGCTGCTCCTCCGCACTCTCACTTCTCTTTTTCTGGTTCCTCTTTTTCCTTTGTGTCTCCTTTTCCTCCTCGTCTTCCTCTTCTCCTTCCACTGAACCCTTCTTCTTCTTATCCTCCTCCTCTTCCTTCTCCACCTTCTCTGGCAGTTTCTCATAAAATGTGAACGACCCTACAAGGGATTGGAGGCAAAATTGAGCCAACCATGCAACCTAATTCATGTACACCTAATAAAAAATTATTATTATTACAAATTAGACAGGGCTTTGAACCTCAACTTCAAAGAATCCACCATTGTGACTACATTTATACTATACTAGGAGTTAGAATTATATATAGATATTAACCTATCCATACAAATGCCATAATAATACAATAATAAGAGTGAAGACTCCAGAACTGACCTTCCAGCAGGCGTTTTCGTAGCAGGCGTAACGTGGGGTACTGCAGCAGGAGGTGGTCCCTGAACACACAGTTCCAGAACACCTTGATGCTGTCGGGCCTCTCTGCCTCCACCCAGTCCAACACCTGGTACACACCCTTCTCCCTCACCTCCTTACTCCTACACTGAATCAGCTTCTGCAGGAGGGGTCAAATACAACACCATGGTCCAATTTGTGGGGGTTAACAATTTGTGGCTGGAGTAGAGTGCTAGATTTGATTCTCTAGAAGCAACTGCCATCCCAATCCCAGTTCCTTTTTACAGACAGAAATTCATGGACACACGTCAGGCATTACTAATCAATGATCATCAACTCCAAAGTCCACTCTTACAATAACATTCAAAGACCTGTTATTTATATTGTAGTAATAGGACAGTGAATGGTCTTAGTGTACACAGAACACTCTTACAATTAGTGTTGACCCGATGAACCCTGGAGATCCTCAAGGAACCCCTAGCAGTCAAGCCGGGAAATGGTTACAATCGTTTATCCCATCGTTTTTTTTTAAACACTTAAAATAAGGGATGTGTTTCATGTAGGCTTACCCTGGCGTGATGTTTTGATAACCGTGTAAATCTCTCTAGGACAAGGTGACTTTTATCAATATATTCGCCTGTATTTACCCCCCCATAAATGAAACGCTAATTAGCTACTAATGTAGTTATCATAAAGAACCACAAATGCCATGATGATCTGGACGAGACTGCTGAATCGAGGCAAAGGTAAGAATCTCTGGATTAACTATCTAATGTTAGCTAAATGTAGTCATGAATAAATTATCTACATTTCTTTAAATGGACAATTCTGTGAAGTGTATTGTGCAAGTTTAAAATTGACAATACCTGTTAGCAAAGGTGTCAGCTAGAAATGACATGCAGGAGCTTGCAAGGATTTGTAGTCTTGCAGGATGTCTACTTTGATGCTAATTAGAACTTTTGAATCTGAGTGTAAATAGAGCCAAATATATTGATAAAAGTCACCTTCTCCGTGAGAGATTTACAGCAGTCCTCCAGAGGAATTAATGGAATTACTATACAGTAATACAGTATTTCAGGACAAAATGAAATGTATTTAAGTATTTTTTGTTGTAGTGGCCACAGTAACATTAATACTCAAAAACCAAATAGTTTAAGGAAAATGGTTTTATATTTATCTTATGTTTAGCTCACATAAACTCGTCAAAAATGTATGTATTTTTTACAATGGAAGAATACCAAGATGGCTGCACGGTGGCTTCAATACAGCACCCACTTTGTCATCCAGAGTTTATACACATCATTGACCTTTACACAGGGGTTCCTCAAAGACCCTCGATGCCCCTTTTCAGAGCGGTTCCTCAAGGAACCTTTTTCAACCGGAAAGGTTCCGCTAGTGTGGCAACCCAAAAGGTTCTTCTAGGAACATTTACTCGCAAAATAGGAAGAAGAATTTTACCAAAGAATTCTGTATTCTAAAAATATTTTTGTTACAAGGTTGGATCAGGGTTTTATTCGGTAGAGTAGAGTAAAGTAGAGTACCACAGTACAGTACAGTAAGGTGTACAGTAGAGTTTAAATCAGTAGAGTACAGTATAGTACAGTTTAGTTCAGTAGAGTATATTAGAGTAAATTATTCAACAATACATTATACTGAACTATACTCTACTGTGCTGTACTCTAATGTACTGAACTATACTTGTTTTATTTACTGTACTGTGCTCTACTGTATTGTACTGTACTCTACTGTATTGTACTGCACTCCCCTGCATTGTACTGTCCAGTCCGGACCGGACAAAATCTGAACCAATTATATACATTTATGTTTGGGACAAATATAGTCCGGACCAAATATGAACCAATCATACACATCTGTGTTTGGGCTAAATCAAGGCCGGTCGGGACAGTACCAAATCTGAACCAAACATAGACGTCTATGATTGGTTCACATTTGGTCCAAACATCTACGTCTGTGGATGTTGAAATCAAGGCCGCTCCAGACCACACCAAAAAAAAGACATAAAAAAAAAAGAAGTCCGGACAAGAATAAAAAAAGACATCGACATTGGTTCGTGCTTAGTGGGATTTAATTTATCGCTGCTTGATTAACCCATTTTTCCCCAGACATGCCACTATGCAAAACTTATGCCATTAGTAACCCTAACATGTAATCCATATTGCTTTTTATATTTTATATTGAAAACCATGTAAAAAGTATGTTTTAATCTCAGTCACAATTGTGACTGATGGGAACATGCAGTGCTCTGACTATAATAAAATTAAAACACATTTACCCCTACGCCTAAGCCGCAATATCTATATACAGTGCATTTGGAAAGTATTCAGACCCCTTGACCCCCACATTTTGTTACGTTACAGCCTTATTCTAAAATGTATTACATTTTTGTTTTCCCCTCATCAATCTACACACAATAGCCCATAATGACAAAAACATTTTTTAGACATAAAAAAATTAAATATCACATTTACATAAATATTCAGAGCCTTTACTCAGTACTTTGTTGAAGCACCTTTGGCAGCGATTACAGCCTTGAGTCTTCTTGGGTATGACGCTACAAGCTTGGCACACCTGTATTTGGGGAGTTTCTCCCATTCTTTTTTTGCAGATCCACTCAAGCTTTGTCAGGTTGGATGGGGAGCGTCGTTGCACAGCTATTTTCAGGTCTCTCCAGAGACATTTGATCAGGTTCAAGTCTGGGCTCTGGCTTGGCCACTCAAGGACATTCAGAAAATTGTCCTGAAGCCACTCCTACTTGTCTTGGCTGTGTGCTTAGGGTCGTTGTCCTGTTGGAAGATAAACCTTTGCCCCAGTCTGAGGTCCTGAGCACTCCGTTCCTCTTTCCCTCGATCCAGACTAGTCTCCCAGTCCCTGCTGCTGAAAAACATCCCCACAGAATGATGCTTCCACCACCATGCTTCACTGTAGTGATGGTGCCAGATTTCTTCCAGACGTGACGCTTGGCATTGTACTTCAGCCCACTTACCCACACACCTAAAACCAATTACTCACACACCCCAGCCCCATTAACCCGATGCCCTAACCCTAACACCCAGATAACAGAGCCGCCAGAACTCTAATTTTATGTGTTTCCTATATTTTTTCAGTTACCTGTATATCCAGCTATTCTCTGCACACCCCAACCCTGTTATTTGCATATCTTAGTCATGTGACCTTTGACCTGTATACACGTATCATTTCATAGATAAACCCATAGTACAGTGGTATAACACCAATTAGTTAACTAAGCCTGATTACTCATACACTGTAAAGCAGGTCTACCCCTGCACAGTAGGGCCGTAGCTACATACAGTTGAAGTAGGAAGATTACATACACTTAGGTTGGAGTCATTAATACTCGTTTTTCAACCACTCCACAAATTTCTTGTTAACAAACTATAGTTTTGGCAAGTTGGTTAGGACATCTACTTTGTGCATGACACAAGTAATTTTTCCAACAATTGTTTACAGATTATTTCACTTATAATTCACTGTATCAGAATTCCAGTGGGTCAGAAGTTTACATACACTAAGTTGAATGTGCATTTAAACAGCTTGGAAAATTCCAGAAAATTATGTCATGGCTTTAGAAGCTTCTGATAGGCTAATTTACATCATTTGAGTCAATTGGAGGTGTACCTGTGGATGTATGTTAAGGCCTACCTTCAAACTCAATGCTTCTTTGCTTGACATCATTGGAATATCAAAAGAAATCAGCCAAGACCTCAGAAAATAAATTGTAGACCTCCACAAGTCTGGTTCATCCTTGGGAGCAATTTCCAAACGCATGAAGGTACCACGTTCATCTGTACAAACAATAGTACGCAAGTATAAACACCATCGGACCACACAGCCGTCATAACTCTCAGCAAGGAGACGCGTTCTGTCTCCAAGAGATGAACGTACTTTGGTGCGAAAAGTGCAAATCAATCTCAGAACAACACCAAAGGACCTTGTGAAGATGCTGGCGGAAACAGGTACAAAAATATCTATATCCACAGTAAAACGAGTCCTATATCGACATAACCTGAAAGGCTGCTCAGCAAGGAAGAAGCCACTGCTCCAAAACTGCCATAAAAAGCCAGACTAAGGTTGCAACTGCACATGGGGACAAAGATCATACTTTTTGGAGAAATGTCCTCTGGTCTGATGAAACAAAAATAGAACTGTTTGGCAATAATGACCATCATTATGTTTGGAGGAAAAAGGGGGAGGCTTGCAAGCCAAAGAACACCATCCCAACCGTGAAGCACAGGGGTGGCAGCATCATGTTGTGGGAGTGCTTTGCTGCCGGAGGGACTGGTGCACTTCACAAAATAGATGGCATCATGAGGTAGGAAAATGATGTGGATATATTGAAGCAACATCTCAAGACATCAGTCAGGAAGTTGAAGCTTGGTCGCAAATGGGTCTTCCAAATGGAGAATGACCCCAAGCATACTTCCAAAGTTGTGTCAAAATGGCTTAAGGACAACAAAGTCAAGGTATTGGAGTGGCCATCACAAATCCCGGACCTCAATCCTACAGAAAATTTGTGGGCAGAACTGAAAAAGCGTGTGCGAGCAAGGAGGCCTACAAACCTGACTCAGTTACACCAGCTCTGTCAGGAGGAATGGGACAAAATTCACCCAACTTATTGTGGGAAGCTTGTGGAAGGTTACCTGAAAAGTTTGACCCAAGTTAAACAATTTAAAGGCAATGCTACCAAATACTAATTGAATGTATGTAAACTTCGGACCCACTGGGAATGTGATGAAAGAATTAAAAGCTGAAATAAGTAATTCTCTCTACTATTATTCTGACATGTCACATTCTTAAAATAAAGTGGTGATCCTAACTGAGCTAAGACAGGGAATACATGTCAGGAATTGTGAAAAACTGAGTTTAAATGTATTTGGCTAAGGTGTATGTAAACTTCCGACTTCAACTGTATGAGGACACAGAGGTATGAAATGTTTGTTTAGTGTCTCTTACACAATGGTAGACCTTATGTGAGTTTTGCTGAATAGTCACAAGGGTCCCTGGTTTATCAGAGTATTGGGACATAGCCACAGGTGTAAACCTGGTTCATATGGGTTTTAGTGCTGAGATATGCAGGTGTAGATGTTTTTTTCGAATAAAAAAAAAAATACTTTTTTTGGGGGGGGGACTCAGTCGGGGTCTCAACTTACTGTTGAGAGTTAGAATAGTAGAATACACAAGATGCAATTTCGAAACTTGGTTGTGCATCAGCAGATTTCCTCGTTATGTCACTCACTCAATTAGCCCATGTCACATAAATAGCTTTTAAAAATGCAAAAACTTCTCCCCACCACATGGGAAAATGTGTAGAATTGCAGGAAATTTGCTGTAAAACTGCAACAACAAAAAAGTTATGTTAAGAAAATGTATTTGTTTACCTTTTGTTAATAAAATACTTTTTCTGCTAACAGATCCCGCTGTACATATTCAATTATAGTTTTTAATCCCGGTGCTGAGTTAATGTGAGTTAACCTAACAAACACTTCTAATATAGTCCAGGCCCTGTTGTTGACTCATTTCCCAGCAATAATGCCTTGCATTACGCCTGGGAAGAAAACACTTAAATTGGCTCAACTTACCCCATGGTCATTGGCTCAATTTACCAGAAGGCAAACATTTATATATTAGCCCCCACAGCTACAAGGAAGCACTTTTATGCTAGGTTTAGGAACTCATATTGAAGCTTACAGAGACCCCGACTAATGTGATGTATAGAACAATCTTGTAATGATCTACTTTGGTTTAGATACAAGTATCATGATACCTCTAACACAATGAATGTATTTGACTTGGTGAAAATCTGTTTTTTTGGACATAACTTGCTTACCACTTTTTCCATTTGGTTTCTTCCTTCACAGACTTCCTCAGATGATGACCTCTTCCTAAATATTTGGTCAAATCTTGCACCAATCCCTTGTAATTACAGTAAAATACAAACCCTCACCTCAATAAATGTAATTCATTCATCCAATCATTCATTCATTTCAATGATGGTATCATTAACTTTTTTTTTTACAGTATAGACCTAACACAGTCAATTTTACAGTAATGTACTGTGTCATTACACAGTACTTGCTATGCTACTGTATTTATATTACAGTAGGTGTACTTTAATATTAAATACAGAATTTACTTGCCACCGAGCAGCCAATAAATCAAATTCATAACGACCCCTTCAAATTCATAACGACCCCTTTAAAGTAAACGCATTGAAAATTAAGGCACATATGTAAATTAGACCCTTAAACATTAAACAAAATATCTAAACATTTCAACAATTTATTTGTTTTTTAGCTTACAAAAGTAGGCTTACAAAAGTTGTTTTTCGGTATTGTGACCGATGGGATTAAATTGAACCTTTGAGTGGGCGGGTATGTCTGTCGAAATGTTGCGGTCTCTACTGCTCACCTTGTACATTTTCTCTGGAATGAAGTGGTGGTCTCGGAGCTGGTTAAGAAAGGTGTGTGGTTGCTCCATGCACGACATTTCTGTCCTACTACAGCGGAAAAATTGCAGTAACTGCTTATCTGTCAAAAAATCCAACGGGTCCATTGGCGCCGATCGCAAATGCAGTTCACCTCTTCAATTCAGTTTTCTTTGTTGAAAAAAAAAAGCTATATATTTACCATGTGACTGAATATTATTAACAGTTTAATAATTAACGAACCGGTTCAAATTGGGTTGCACATATAGATTCAGAAATTAAAGTATGATTGTAGGCTATTTACATTTCAATACAGGCCCAGGGTGGATAGATTCATTCAGACGATAGACGCGCAAAAGCATTCGAGACG
The DNA here is from genome assembly GCF_045679555.1 of Salvelinus alpinus. Classification (NCBI taxonomy): domain Eukaryota; kingdom Metazoa; phylum Chordata; class Actinopteri; order Salmoniformes; family Salmonidae; genus Salvelinus; species Salvelinus alpinus. The sequence goes on along the minus strand of NC_092086.1, from coordinate 55,883,138 downwards.
AAAATAGTCTACATTCCAGTTTGGACGATGGACGCAATCAAAAAGTTTTCATCTGTAGGCCTACAACATGTTGTTATTGTTATTTTCGAAGATAAAATAGATCTCCCGCCAGCACGGAAGCCACTTCAAATTACTTTTAGAAAGTGAAAGTGCACATATGACTGTAGCGTACTGGCCACTCTGCCGCCCTAGGCGAGAGGACTACATTTCCGCCCCTTCCGAGAATAGTCCCAGTAAGCAAAATTACGTTAAAAAGACGTCTACAATACGTATTTTTCCAGACGTTTAAGTCAATTTCTGAAAGGTGAAAATAGTATTTTCCAGATGTTGAAATCAGGTTCATTTTCGGTTCTGATTGAAAGTTGAAAATACATAACTTGTAGACCTCTACGTTTGGGCCAAATCAAGACTGGCCCAGACCGGACAAAATCTGAACCAAACACAGACGCCTATGATTAGTTCAGATTTGGTCCAGAGTGGACCAAAAACCAACATCCGTGGATATGGAAATCAAGACCTGTCCAGATGGCACCAAAAAAGACATATGAGATGTCCAAAAGGCATCAGTGTTGGTCAATGCTGTGAACTTGATCTCCACTATAAAAATCATCTAGACAATATCTCACAATACGATTAGACTAACATTTAGTTTTTAACAGCGGAGATTTGTATAAACCTTACTATCTGTCTCTCTAAGATTTGCAACATTATTTCAATATTCAAATCCAATTTCCAACTGTCCAAATCAAAACCAAATCAAATCAAATGTTATTGGTCACATACACATGGTTAGCAGATGTTAATGCGAGTGTAGCGAAATGCTTGTGCTTCTAGTTCCAACAGTGCAGTAATATCTAACAAGTAATCTAACAATTCGCCCAACAACCAGCTAATACACACACATCTAAAGGGGTGAATGAGAATATTTACATATATACATTTGGATGAGCGATGGCCGAGAGGCAAGGCAAGGTGAAAAATACAATATATACATGTGATATGAGTAATGTAAGATATGTAAACATTATTAAAGTGGCAATATTTAAAGTGGCATTGTTTAAAGTTTTCACTATATATTTTACCTCTTGGGGATGTCATTCGAAAACATAATGTTAACTTTCACTGCTATGCGGATGATACACAGCTGTACATTTCAATGAAACATGGTGAAGCCCCAAAATTGCCCTCGCTGGAAGCCTGTGAAGAAAAAAACTGCGAAGGATCTCGGCGTTACTCTGGACCCTGATCTCTCTTTTGACGAACATATCAAGACTTTCAAGGACAGCTTTTTTCCATTTACGTAACAAGTGGGACGCTACCGTCCCACCTATCCCAGAGAAGTTAACAAGAATTTTGTGGATTGGTTGAAAAACGAGTTTTAATGACTCCCATCTAAGTGTATGTAAACTTCCGACTTCAACTGTATATCCCAGTCAATAGCAGAGGGGCCTAAACAGCCACATCTGAAGTTTTCCCTATTACCCTTCAGGGGGATTGAAGACGGGGCTTCATGAAAGAGTGGTACAGTACGCATAAATGGCTGGAATACTCTCAGAGTAAAGACTCTGCCTATTGCTATGCCTGTCGGCACTTCAGTATCTCCCTCCTCAGGTGATTCAGTGTTTACAACTGAAGAGGGGTTAAAAAATTGGGAAAAAAGCAACTTACAAAGATGTGGGATTTGTAGGCCATGCCAAATCAGAATCACATACTAATGCTATGTTAGCACGGGCAGAATATGAAAAGTTGACTGCAAGCAAATCCTCTCTCTCAGCCTCCTTAAATGCAGAATATGATCAATTAGTGAGGGAAAATAGAGAGTACATTAAAACTGTTGGAGAAACCCTGCTCCTCACAGCTACGCAAAACACTGCACAGAGAGCACAGGTCAGAATAAAGGAAATGTCCTCTCTATTATGGAACTGCTAGCCATGCATGATCACACAGGCAAAAGAAAATTGACAAGTCATAGAAATGCAACATACCTTGGCTGAAATGGTCCACACCTCGATAATTAGTGAAGTTGCACAAAGTGAGGCTTTTAGCATTATGGTCGACGAGACCAAAGACATTAGCCAGAAGGAACACATGTCCTTTGTAATTCGATACTATTACAATGGGTCAATATGTGAACGTTTCCTCACCTTTGAAGCAGCCTGGATGCTGCAGCACTTCCACAGAAAATTGTCCAAATACTGCAGAAGTATGGCCTTGACTACAGGAACTACCTAGTAGGGCAAGCATATGATGATGCCTCTGTCGTGAGTGGAAAGAACACAGGTGTGTAAGCACACATTAAATCAGCAAGTTAGCTTTTTATGTTCACTGCAATGCACATTCCTTAAATGTAGTATTAGTTGACAGTGTGAAATGCATCCCTGAAGCTTATTGTTTCTTTTCTCTTTTGCAGAAACTATGTCTTTGTGTCAGGGACATATTTACATTTACATTTACATTTAAGTCATTTAGCAGACGCTCTTATCCAGAGCGACTTACAAATTGGTGCATTCACCTTATGATATCCAGTGGAACAACCACTTTACAATAGTGCATCTAACTCTTTTAAGGGGGAGGGGGGGGTTAGAAGGATTACTTTATCCTATCCTAGGTATTCCTTAAAGAGGTGGGGTTTCAGGTGTCTCCGGAAGGTGGTGATTGACTCCGCTGACCTGGCATCGTGAGGGAGTTTGTTCCACCATTGGGGTGCCAGAGCAGCGAACAGTTTTGACTGGGCTGAGCGGGAACTGTACTTCCTCAGAGGTAGGGAGGCGAGCAGGCCAGAGGTGGATGAACGCAGTGCCCTTGTTTGGGTGTAGGGCCTGATCAGAGCCTGAAGGTACGGAGGTGCCGTTCCCCTCACAGCTCCGTAGGCAAGCACCATGGTCTTGTAGCGGATGCGAGCTTCAACTGGAAGCCAGTGGAGAGAGCGGAGGAGCGGGGTGACGTGAGAGAACTTGGGAAGGTTGAACACCAGACGGGCTGCGGCGTTCTGGATGAGTTGTAGGGGTTTAATAGCACAGGCAGGGAGCCCAGCCAACAGCGAGTTGCAGTAATCCAGACGGGAGATGACAAGTGCCTGGATTAGGACCTGCGCCGCTTCCTGTGTGAGGCAGGGTCGTACTCTGTGAATGTTGTAGAGCATGAACCTACAGGAACGGGTCACCGCCTTGATGTGAGTTGAGAACGACAGGGTGTTGTCCAGGATCACGCCAAGGTTCTTAGCACTCTGGGAGGAGGACACAATGGAGTTGTCAACCGTGATGGCGAGATCATGGAACGGGCAGTCCTTCCCCGGGAGGAAGAGCAGCTCCGTCTTGCCGAGGTTCAGCTTGAGGTGGTGATCCGTCATCCACACTGATATGTCTGCCAGACATGCAGAGATGCGATTCGCCACCTGGTTATCAGAGGGGGGAAAGGAGAAGATTAATTGTGTGTCGTCTGCATAGCAATGATAGGAGAGACCATGTGAGGATATGACAGAGCCAAGTGACTTGGTGTATAGCGAGAATAGGAGAGGGCCTAGAACAGAGCCCTGGGGGACACCAGTGGTGAGAGCACGTGGTGCGGAGACAGATTCTCGCCACGCCACCTGGTAGGAGCGACCTGTCAGGTAGGACGCAATCCAAGCGTGGGCCGCGCCGGAGATGCCCAGCTCGGAGAGGGTGGAGAGGAGGATCTGATGGTTCACAGTATCAAAGGCAGCCGATAGGTCTAGAAGGATGAGAGCAGAGGAGAGAGAGTTAGCTTTAGCAGTGCGGAGCGCCTCCGTGACACAGAGAAGAGCAGTCTCAGTTGAATGACTAGTCTTGAAACCTGACTGATTTGGATCAAGAAGGTCATTCTGAGAGAGATAGCAGGAGAGCTGGCCAAGGACGGCACGTTCAAGAGTTTTGGAGAGAAAAGAAAGAAGGGATACTGGTCTGTAGTTGTTGACATCGGAGGGATCGAGTGTAGGTTTTTTCAGAAGGGGTGCAACTCTCGCTCTCTTGAAGACGGAAGGGACGTAGCCAGCGGTCAAGGATGAGTTGATGAGCGAGGTGAGGTAAGGGAGAAGGTCTCCGGAAATGGTCTGGAGAAGAGAGGAGGGGATAGGGTCAAGCGGGCAGGTTGTTGGGCGGCCGGCCGTCACAAGACGCGAGATTTCATCTGGAGAGAGAGGGGAGAAAGAGGTCAAAGCACAGGGTAGGGCAGTGTGAGCTGAACCAGCGGTGTCGTTTGACTTAGCAAACGAGGATCGGATGTCGTCGACCTTCTTTTCAAAATGGTTGACGAAGTCATCCGCAGAGAGGGAGGAGGGGGGAGGAGGGGGAGGAGGATTCAGGAGGGAGGAGAAGGTGGCAAAGAGCTTCCTAGGGTTAGAGGCAGATGCTTGGAATTTAGAGTGGTAGAAAGTGGCTTTAGCAGCAGAGACAGAAGAGGAGAATGTAGAGAGGAGGGAGTGAAAGGATGCCAGGTCCGCAGGGAGAGAGTTTTCCTCCATTTCCGCTCGGCTTCCCGGAGCCCTGTTCTGTGAGCTCGCAGTGAGTCGTCGAGCCACGGAGCAGGAGGGGAGGACCGAGCCGGCCTGGAGGATAGGGGACATAGAGAGTCAAAGGATGCAGAAAGGGAGGAGAGGAGGGTTGAGGAGGCAGAATCAGGAGATAGGTTGGAGAAGGTTTGAGCAGAGGGAAGAGATGATAGGATGGAAGAGGAGAGAGTAGCGGGGGAGAGAGAGCGAAGGTTGGGACGGCGCGATACCATCCGAGTAGGGGCAGTGTGGGAAGTGTTGGATGAGAGCGAGAGGGAAAAGGATACAAGGTAGTGGTCGGAGACTTGGAGGGGAGTTGCAGTGAGATTAGTGGAAGAACAGCATCTAGTAAAGATGAGGTCAAGCGTATTGCCTGCCTTGTGAGTAGGGGGGGAAGGTGAGAGGGTGAGGTCAAAAGAGGAGAGGAGTGGAAAGAAGGAGGCAGAGAGGAATGAGTCAAAGGTAGACGTGGGGAGGTTAAAGTCACCCAGAACTGTGAGAGGTGAGCCAGCCTCAGGAAAGGAACTAATCAGGGCGTCAAGCTCATTGATGAACTCTCCAAGGGAACCTGGAGGGCGATAAATGATAAGGATGTTAAGCTTGAAAGGGCTGGTAACTGTGACAGCATGGAATTCAAAGGAGGCGATAGACAGATGGGTCAGGGGAGAAAGAGAGAATGTCCACTTGGGAGAGATGAGGATCCCAGTGCCACCACCCCGCTGACCAGAAGCTCTCGGGGTGTGCGAGAACACGTGGGCAGACGAGGAGAGAGCAGTAGGAGTAGCAGTGTTATCAGTGGTAATCCATGTTTCCGCCAGTGCCAAGAAGTCGAGGGACTGGAGGGACGCATAGGCTGAGATGAACTCTGCCTTGTTGGCCGCAGATCGGCAGTTCCAGAGGCTGCCGGAGACCTGGAACTCCACGTGGGTCGTGCGCGCTGGAACCACCAGGTTAGGGTAGCGGCGGCCACGCGGTGTGAAGCGTTTGTATGGTCTGTGCAGAGAGGAGAGAAGAGGGATAGACAGACACATAGTTGACAGGCTACAGAAGAGGCTACGCTAATGCAAAGGAGATTAGAATGACAAGTGGACTACACGTCTCGAATGTTCAGAAAGTTAAGCTTACGTTGCAAAAATAAAATAAAATCTTATTGACTAAAATGATATAGTACTGCTGGCGGTGAAGTAGGCTGGCTAGCAGTGGCTGCGTTGTTGACTTTGTTTGAAAGTGTAGCTGGCTAGGTAACCTCTAACTGGCTAGGTAACCTCGACAATTTCTCAAAACTACACAATTATCTTGGATACAAGGACAGCAAAGACAACTATGTAGCTAGCTAACACTACGCTAATCAAGTCGTTCCGTTGTAATGTAAGTTGTAATGTGAGTTTCTACAGTGCTGCTATTCGGTAGAAGTTGGCTAGCTAGCAGTGTTAGCTAGCAGTGTTGACTAGGTAGGAGAACGGCAGCGCGGCGGACGAAAATAGCTGGCTAGTTAACCGAATAATTACTCTAAACTACTCTAAGCTACACAATTATCTTAGATACAAAGATAGCAAAGACAACTATGTAGCCAGCTAACACTACACTAATCAAGTCGTTCCGTTGTAATGTAATCGTTTCTCCAGTGCTGCTATTCGGTGGCTAGCTGGCTAGCTGGCAGTGTTGACTACGTTACGTTAAGTTAGGACGAAAATAGCTGGCTAGCGAACCTCAATAACTACACAATTATCTTTGATACAAAGACGGCTATGTAGCTAGCTAAGATCAAACAAATCAAACCGTTGTACTGTAATGAAAATGAAAATGGTAATACTACCTGTGGAGCGAAGCGGAATGCACATCCAACCCGGAAGCCAGCCGCACCAATATGACATATGTGCACCAAAGGTGGCTAGAGGTACAGAGGGAGATGTTTCAGGGGCCCCCGAGAGAGTTACAAAAAGCTGATAGAGACACGGTGGGCATGTAGATACAATGCTTGCAAGACAGTGAGGGACAGACTGCCAGCCATCATACGTCTACTGAAAGAAATATCTGAAGAGAGAAATGGGGACAGAGCTGTAGAGGCAAGAGGTATATTAGCCCAAATAGATCTGAAGTGTGTTGGCCTCCTTGTAACATTCACCAACGTTTTTGGTGGGGACAGAGCTGTCCCCACAACTCCACAACAGTCCCCACAACTCAATTTGGGTACGGCTGTTACCCTGGTTGATTATCTTGTTGACACATTGAACAGTTATAGAGCGGGATCTCACTTTAATGAGATTTGGGAAAATACTGTGACCCTTGCCGAGCAATGCAACATTGGTGTAGCACTTCCAGGCTGTCCAGGGCGTCAGGTCACACCAAGCTCTAGGCTTGAAGGGTATTACAGGTCAACACAGATAAGGAGTCATTTCAGGCAGGTTCATTCATTCCAATTGTTGATGTGCTTCTCTCTGAGGTGAAAATAAGATTTCCGAAAGAAAACTGTGCTGTAATGCAAGGGTCCAAAATGAACACCCGCCAAGCACCAAATGCGGGTAGATTTTCTGTTTGTCGAGTAAATCTCAGAAGGCTATTCGCCACACTGGCGGGTAAATGTTTGTACCAAAATAGTAATGTAATAAAATATCTGGCATGATGGCTCGGAGGAAATTACTCATGTTTGCCAACCACAGACCGTCTCTAGCGCTCCTAGTTTTGCGGCACTGTTTGCCGTACGGGACATCAGCAACTCGACATCGAAAAACACACTTGCCATGGGTCTGCTGCTAGCTACTGTTCATTAAATAGCTGTTCTGTTGTGACATTTACCTGGAATAAGCCAACCATTGAAACAAAAAACCCACCACCGAAAAGGAGGACGAATCACTTAAAAAAAAAGAACGTTTTGTGAGAAATGGAGGTTTGGAGATAAAGGAGTTTCAAGAGGCTGGCTACAGTATGATGCTGAGGCTGTGGTGATGAGTTGTTCTATGTGTCGCCAGTATTCTAAAGATAAAAGCAGAAACAACTCATTTGTCATCGGAAATAAAACAATGAGGCTGGAGAACATTCGTGACCATGAACACAGCAAGTGTCATATTGCCTGTGTGTCTGTGTCCTGGGCTCAGTCGGAGCCTCTCCTCTTGACCCTCTCTGTGACGGAGCTAATGGCAATGTCAGAGCAGACCAGCACGAAGATGAAGATACTGTTTAGGACTGTACATGCCACTGGCAAGAAGGCGAGTGTAACGATCGTCTACTTCGTCCTCCTCCTCAGACGAGGAGAGGCGAGAAGGATCAGAGGACCAATATGCAGCGTGGTAGTTATATGACATAATGATTTATTAAACAAGACGAAAACTAAACACACTTGAGAATATACAAAATAATAAACGAAGTCAACAGACCTGAACAAACGAACTTACATAACACGAAGAACGCACGAACAGGAAAATAGACTACACAAAACGAACGAACAAACAGTCCCGTGTGGTGCATACAGACACAGACACAGGAAACAACCACCCACAACAAACAATGTGAAACAACCTACCTTAATATGGTTCTCAATCAGAGGAGACGTAAAACACCTGCCTCTAATTGAGAACCATATCAGGCAACCCATTAACCAACATAGAAACAAATAACATAGAATGCCCACCCCAACTCACGCCCTGACCAACTAAACACATACAAAAATAAGAGAAAACAGGTCAGGAACGTGACAGCGAGACTACTTTCTGACTTTGAGTGGATGTGTGAGTAAGTGAAAATGTTGTTACTCTTGTAGCTAGACTAGTACTTTTGTAGCTTGTTTTTCAAGTCTATTTAGCAGACGCGGTTCAGTATTGGAGGTTATTTCATAGCTCTTGATAAGCTTTGGTTCACCTCATATAAATATAAAATGATAGGCCTACTGATATAACATTCTATTTTAATGTTTGTCTCCAGATGCTGTTTACATTTTAAAGAATTGTGACACAATTGACTTTACCAGCCTTATAGTGTTGATCCTTAAGTAAACAAAAGGTAGAAGGCTAATTTAGCACAATCAACCGCCAGCTATATTGGATAACATAATTGTATATTTAATGGACCCTGGACCCCTTTTACAGCCGGTTCGGAGCCCCGCCGATCCTTCACGACTGGACTACCGACGTAATATGCCCGAGGGGGTTCTTCAACTGCCTACAACGTCCCCTGAATGACCATCTGCTAGCCGCGGCCCGCTAGCTGTCTAGAGCATATCGGACTGTTAGCTGAATAGGTCCATCGGTCAATTTCTTGGGCCACTATATCTATTTTGCAAACTGGCCTGGCCCCCTTTTACTACACGGAACCCTGCTTAACCATCACGACTGGACTACCGATGTAATCTGCCCGAGGTTTTCTTTTCAACAGGCCCCTCCGTCGCAACGTCCACTGAATGCCCATCTGCTAGCCTGCTAGTCGCGGCCCGCTAGCTGTCTAGAGCATATTGGACTGTTAGCTGAAGAGATCCATCTGCCAATATCTTGGGCCACTATACCTATTTTGCCAATTGGACTGGACCCCCCTTTACTACATGGAACCCTACTAATCCATCACGACTGGTCTGCCGACGTAACCGCACGAGGAGGCTATAACAGACTTCTTCCGTCGTGACGGCCCTCTAAGGCCCTTCTGCTAGCTTACTAGCCCCAGCCCGCTAGCTGTCTGAATCGCAGTGTCTCTAGCCAGCCTAACTACTCACTGGACCCCTATGATCACTCGGCTACGCATGCCTCTCCCTAATGTCAATAGGCCTTGTCCATTGCTGTTCTGGTTAGTGATTATTGTCTTATTTCACTGTAGAGCCTCTAGGCCTGCTCAATATGCCTTAGCTAACCATTTAGTTCCACCTCCCACACATGCGGTGACATCACCTGGTTTAAATTATGTTTCTAGAGACAATATCTCTCTCATCATCACTCAATGCCTAGGTTTACCTCCACTGTATTCACATCCTACCATACCTTTGTCTGTACATTATGCCTTGAATCTATTCTAGCGCACCCAGAAACCTGCTCCTTTTACTCTCTGTTCCAAACGTACTAGACGACCAGTTCTTATAGCCTTTAGCCGTACCCTTATCCTACTCCTCCTCTGTTCCTCTGGTGATGTAGAGGTTAACCCAGGCCCTGCAGCCCCCAGCACCACTCCCATCCCCCAGGCACTCTCATTTGTTGACTTCTTTAACTGTAAAAGCCTTGGTTTCATGCATGTTAACATTAGAAGCCTCCTCCCTAAGTTTGTTTTATTCACTGCTTTAGCACACTCTGCCAACCTGGATGTCCTAGCCGTGTCTGAATCCTGGCTTAGGAAGACCACCAAAAAAACTGAAATTTCCACCCCTAACTATAACATTTTCCGACAAGATAGAACTGCCAAAGGGGGCGGAGTTGCAATCTACTGCAGAGATAGCCTGCAGAGTTATGCCTTACTATCCAGGTCTGTTCCCAAACAATTTGTGCTTCTACTTTTAAAATCCACCTTTCCAGAAACAAGTCTCTCACCGTTGCCGCTTGCTATAGACCACCCTCTGCCCCAGCTGTGCCCTGGACACCATATGTGAATTGATTGCCCCCCATCTATCTTCAGAGCTCGTGCTGCTAGGTGACCTAAACTGGGACATGCTTAACACACCATCCTACCATCTAAGCTTGATGCCCTCAATCTCACACAAATTATCAATGAACCTACCAGGTACAACCCCAAATCCGTAAACACGGGCACCCTCATAGATATCATCCTAACCAACTTGCCCTCCAAATACACCTCTGCTGTCTTCAACCAAGATCTCAGCCTCATTGCCTGCATCTGTAATTGGTCTGCGGTCAAACGACCACCCCTCATCACTGTCAAAATCTACCTAAAACACTTCAGTGGGCAGGCCTTTCTAATCGACCTGCCCGGCTATCCTGGAAGGATATTGACCTCATCCCGTCAGTAGAGGATGCCTGGTTATTCGTTAAAAGTGCCTTCCTCACCATCTTAAATAAGCATGCCCCATTCAAAAAATGTAGAACCAGGAACAGATATAGCCCTTGGTTCACTCCAGACCTGACTGCCTTTGACCAGCACAAAAACATCCTGTGGCGTTCTGCATTAGCATTGAATAGCCCCCGTGATATGCAACTTTTCAGGGAAGTTAGGAACCAATATACACAGGCAGTTAGGAAAGCTAAGGCTAGCTTTTTCAAGCAGAAATTTGCATCCTGTAGCACCAACTCCAAAAAGTTCTGGGACACTAAAGTCCATGGAGAATAAGAACATCTCCTCCCAGCTGCCCACTGCACTGAGGCTAGGAAACAATGTCACCACCGATAAATCTACTATAATTGAGAATTTCAATAAGCATTTTTATACGGCTGGCCATGCTTTCCACTAGGCTACCCCTACCACTGGTCAACAGCCCTGCACCCCCCACAGCAACTCGCCCAAGCCTCCCCCATTTCTCCAAATCCAGATAGCTGATGTTCTGATGTTCTGAAAGAGCTGCAAAATCTGCAATTCGGCTGTTATCCGCTTATGTGGCTTCCTGCATGACACACTAACACACCTGAGCAACCTGTCTGCCTGTCTCCAGAGGTCCACCATCACCATAGCAGAAGCCCACAGCTCCTTGTGCTCAACACAGGCAGTACTTAAGAGGTACAAAACCAGGTATGTTTATTTAAGCTGCAAGAAGAAAAACTTACCTTCAGAGAATTAAGAGAAATTATTACGTCAATAAGAGAGGGAGAGAGAGTGAGTGAGAGTGTGTTGTAAAGGAAAATTCTGAAAGGATGGTAAAATGAGCCTTTTATGAACAGAGAAAGGACTCCTACAAATCAGCCGGGCTAGACAATCTGGACCCTCTCTTTCTAAAAGAATTTGCAGAAATTGTTGCAACACCTATTACTAGCCTGTTCAACCTCTCTTTCGTATCATCTGAGATTCCTAAAGATTAGAAAGCTGCCGCTGTAATCCCCCTCTTCAAAGGGGAGACACTCTAGACCCAAACTGCTACATACCTATATCTATCCTACCCTGCCTTTCTAAGGTCTTCGAAAGCCAAGTTGACAAACAGATCACCGACCATTTCGAATCCCACCGTACCTTCTCCCTATGCAATCTGGTTTCAGAGCTGGTCATGGGTGCACCTCAGCCACGCTCAAGGTCCTAAACGATATCATAACCGCCATCGATAAGAGACAATACTGTGCAGCCGTATTCATCGACCTGGGCAAGGCTTTCGACTCTGTCAATCACCACATTCTTATCGGCAGACTCAACAGCCTTGGTTTCTCAAATGACTGCCTCGCCTGGTTCACCAACTACTTCTCAGACAGAGTTCAGTGTGTCAAATTGGAGGGCCTGTTGTCCGGACCTCTGGCAGTCTCTATGGAGGTGCCACATGGTTCCTTTCTCGGGCCGACTCTCTTCTCTGTATACATCAATGATGTCGCTTTTGCTGCAGGTGATTCTTTGATCCACCTTTACGCAGACGACACCATTCTGTATACCTCTGGCCCTTCTTTGGACACTGTGTTAACTAACCTCCAGACGAGCTTCAATGCCATACAACTCTCATTCCGTGGCCTCCAACTGCTCTTAAATGCAAGTAAATCTAAATGCATGCTCTTCAACCGATCGCTGCCTGCACCTGCCCGCCCATCCAGAATCACTACTCTGGACGGTTCTGACTTAGAATATGTGGACAACTACAAATACCTAGGTGTCTGGTTAGACTGTAAACTCTCCTTCCAGACTCACATCAAGCATCTCCAATCCAAAATTAAATCTAGAATCGGCTTCCTATATTGCAACAAAGCATCCTTCACTCATGCTGCCAAACATATCCTCGTAAAACTGACCATCCTACCGATCTTCGATTTCGGCGATGTCATTTACAAAATAGCCTCCAACAAATTGGATGCAGTCTATCACAGTGCCATCCATTTTGTCACCAAAGCCCCATATAGTACCCACCACTGCGACTTGTACGCTCTCTTTGGCTGGCCCTCGCTTCATACTCGTCGCCAAACCCACTGGCTCCAGGTCATCTACAAGTCTTTGCTAGGTAAAGTCCCACCTTATCTCAGCTCACTGGTCACCATAGCACCCATAGCACGCGCTCCAGCAGGTATATTTCACTGGTCACCCACAAAGCCAATTCCTCCTTTGGCCGCCTTTCCTTCCAGTTCTCTGTTGCCAATGACTGGAACGAATTGCAAAAATCACTGAAGCTGGAGACCCATATCTACCTCACTAATTTTAAGCACCAGCTGTCAGAGCAGCTCACAGATCATTGCACCTGTACATAGCCCATCTGTAAATAGCCCACCCAACTACCTCATATTGTTATTTATTTTTTTGCTCCTTTGCACCCCAGTATCTCTACTTGCACATTCATCTTCTGCACATGTTTCACTCCAGTGTTAACGCTAAATTGTAATTATTTTGCCACTATCGCCTATTTATTGCCTTTCCTCCCTTATCTTACCTCATTTGCACACACTGTATATAGACTTTTTCTGTATTGTGTTATTGACTGTATGTTTGTTTATTCCATGTGTAACTCTGTGTTGTTGTTTGTGTTGCACTGCTTTGCTTTATCTTGGCCAGGTCGCAGTTGTAAATGAGAACTTGTTGTTAACTTGCCTACCTGGTTAAATAAAAGTGAAATAAAATAACAAAATGTCACTGAGTTTAAGCAGTTCTGCATGCAAGAATTGGCCAGAATTCGTCCGCAGAGATGAGAGAGACTGATCAACAACTACAGGAAGCATTTTGTTGCAGTCATTGCAGCTAAAGGTGGCACAACCAGTTTTTGTGGGTAAGGGGGCAATTACTTTTTCACACAGGGGAATTGCACATTGTTGCGTAACTTTGTTAATTAAATATAAAAGTACACTACCGTTCAAAAGTTTGGGGATCACTTAGAAATGTCCTTGTTTTTTAAAGAAAAGCACATTTTTTGTCCATTAAAAACACATCAAATTGATCAACCATGTGTTTCATGGAATTGTATGATCTTTTAAGAAACCAGATCAAAGTATGATGACCAAAGTATGAAAAATGAAAAGAATTTGCCCATTTCTGATTTTCTCTATTTTTGCATATTGTTATACCGAATGTTATCAGATCTTCAACCAAAGTCAACTATTAGATAAAGAGAATCTGAGTTTACAAAAAATAAATATACACCACCGTTCAAAAGTTTGGGGTCACTTAGAAATGTCAGATGTCAGAATTTTTTGGGGCCATTTAAAATAACATCAGAATGATCAGAAATACAGTGTAGACATTTTTAATGTTGTAGATCACAAAAGTAGCTAGAAATGTCAGATTTTTTATGGAATATCTACGTAGGCGTACAGAGGCCCATTATCAGCAACCATCACTCCTGTGTTCCACTGCGATGCAGTGCCCTAGACCACTGCGCCACCCGGGAGGCCCCCTAGCATTACTTTAAAGATCAATATTTACCCGAAATATGAATGTCATTAATTACATTGTATAGAAGATAAACGTGACTTCAAACTAAAAAAAATATTCTGTCAGTTTTATTGTTTCAAGACATTAAGTTAAATATGCATTTGTGTGTTATTAAAAATTATGCATCATATTTTGTCATATAGCAGTGGTTGATTTTAGTTGATAAATCTATTATACTTTTATATCAGAAATTATGATGAAATTATATCAATTAAAGAAAGATAGAAATGACAAAAACATGAAGTTATAAAATCAACCATATAGTAACCTAAACATTATACTGAAACTGTAACGGCTTTCTTCCTGAGATGAAGGAGAGGACCAAAATGCAGCGCAGTTAGTGTTCAACATGTTTAATAAAGAATGACAATAACGTGAACACTATACAAACTACAAAATAACAACCGTGAAAGCCGAGACAGTCCTATCTGGTGCAGAACACAAACACAGAGACAGGAAACAACCACCCACAATCCCCAACACAAAACAAGCCACCTATATATGATTCTCAATCAGGGACAACAATTCACAGCTGTCTCTGATTGAGAACCATATTAGGCTGGACACAGAAACAGACGAACTAGACACACAACATAGAATTCCCACCCAGCTCACGCCCTGAACAACACTAAACAAGCAAAACACATAAGAACTCTGGTCAGGACGTTACAGTAACATTGCATTACAATACACTATCAATATTAAACTGTCAAATTATTCAGATCAGTAATGTGGTGCTAACCGTTGCCTGGCTTGGAGCAGAAAAATAGGCCCAGAGAACACAATTTCAACAAGAAAAAGAACAATGTATTCACGGAGGCCCAATTCTCAAGGGATGACAGCAGTGTATTGAGGAGGCAGGTGGTTCTGTTGAAACCCTGTACCCATATCGCCTCCCTCAGGACCCTTTGGGTAGTTCCCAGTCTGTAGAAACAACACAGTACATATATGACCTTAACTACTGTATAGTTATGTTACAAATGGCACCCTATTCCCAATATATAGTGCTCTACTTATGACCAAAGCCCACACCATATACCCTATATAGTATACTGGGCCAAAGTAGTGCACTATATAGGGATTAGGATGCCGTTTGGGTTACATCCTGATAAAAAAAAGCAACAGTACACATGAACAGTATCTTTAAATTAAACTGATTACTTACTGGGTTGAGCCTGTAGAGTGCCAATAATGCATGATCATCACATCCTTGCAAGGTTATTATATAGTTTTTACGTTTTAAATTACATGTATTCATTTTCAATGTTTATTTTGAATTTAGTGTCCGTTAGGTTTTCAGAGCTATATTGTTAGTTTAAATTTAGTTTACATTGAATTAAAACATTTATATTTCGTTATTATATTATTCATTTTGTATTTTTAGTGTTAGGGACAGAATCAAATCTAATTTGATACATGCTTCGTAAGCAACAGGTGTAGACTAACAGTGAAATGCTTATTTACGGGTCCTTCCCAGCAATGCAGAGAGAAAAATAGAAAAGGTTTTGAAAAATAATAAAACAAGGAATAAATACACAATGAGTAATGCTAACATGGCTATATACAAGGGGTACCCGTATCCTGCACAGAGTCGATGTTCAGGGGTACGAGGTAATTGAGGTAGATATGTGCATATAGGTAGGGGTAAAGTGGACCAGGCAACACAATAGATAATAAGCAGTAGCAGCAGCGTAGGTGATTAGTCAAAAGAGTTTGTGGAAAAGGGGGTCAATGCAGATAGTTCGGGTAGCTATTTGGTTAACTATTTAGCAGTCTTATAGCTTGGGGTTGAAGCCGTTCAGGGTCCTGTTGGTTCCAGACATGGTGCATCCGTACCGCTTGCCATGTGGTAACAGAGAGAACAGTTTATGACCTGGGTGGCTGCAGTCTGAATAGGCCTTCTACCACCGCCTGGTATAGAGGTCCTGCCAGGTCACTGCTATTCTCCTTATAGGCTGTTTCATCATTGTCAGTGATCAGGCCTACCACCGTTGTGTCGTCAGCAAACTTGATGATGGTGTTGTGCGTGGCCACGCAGTTGTGGGTGAACAGGGAGTACAGGAGGGGACTAAGTACTGTAGCAAAAATCAAAAGAGATCAGACCCCTCCCTCAGTAACCGGTCCAGATCCAGAGCTACACCCGTGGGCTCTAGGACCAACTATTGACTGGGGAATGACTGCCACAATGGAAATCAACCAGCAGAGGGAGCCAAATGAACAGGATCTAAAAGAACTGGACATAAAACAAGAACCAATCGGCATGAAGACTGAGGGAGAGTGGTATGAACAGCTCTACCAAACCGACGCCCCAACGGAAGAAGACTTATGGGCATCAGTGCTGAAAGACTTAACATTGGACTGAGTCCCACCAAAGTTTGAGTATACTGCAAGAGAAGTGGCAAAATGTGATAAAATTGATTGCACTCCCAAGTGTCTTCCCCAAACTGAGTATCTAAGAGAGGTATAAAAGAAGGAGAGGTCAGTGCCTAGGGCATGATCCTCGCTATACATGATTTTGATATCATAGAGAATCATCAGACAAGGTAAATTACTTTTCACTATACTCTGCTTGTATTGACTTTGACATTAAGGCACGAGCAATATATTGACTGGTATATCTTGAGAATTGTGTTGTATCCTGGAAAATCACTCCATTTAAAAAGAGTAAAAGGACGCGGTTGTGTAGGAGAGAAATCTCCTGGAGAGCAACAAGTTCTATCTTTTGGAGTACCAGAGACAATTTCAGTTTGAAGGATTGAAAAAGCCCAGATATAAGTAAGCCTCGTAGTGTCACGTTCTTTCAAAATCGAACCCAGAAGCAGACCAGGACAAGGAGAGTAGGAAGAAGGTGAGTATTTATTTACAAGTGAATGTGAATGGGTAGATATATCCAGGTGGCGCAGCGGTGGTGAGTTGATGGGAGTAAATAGGTGAATCCAATGGGGTAGCGGAATCCTCCGACGACCAGGCGGGAATGGGGTAAATGATCCGGGTGAGTAATGTTCATGGATAACGATCCGGCAGGGAATGGATGTCAGGTCCGGGCTTATGAAGAGGAGAGATGATGATCAGGATCAGGTGTGCAGATAGCTGATGGGATACAGGTGCGGGTAATCAAAACTCCCAACTGGCTACATTGCCCGGCAACCAGACAGGGTGCGTTCCAGGACGCCGGAAAAAACACTCCAGGACAGAACACAGGCAAAAACCCGACTCAGGAAACGGGATTCATGACACGTAGAGAGCCAAGGGTCATCAGAAAGGGGTCCATATCTAGGCAGTAGGCAGTGAAAATTGTGACCATAAGAAATTTGGAGACAATAAGAGATTGAAATATTATACACAGCAGAGGCTGCCAATATCACTCTTATAGACACCAGTTTCGGGAAGGACCGAGGGAATAGAGCATTAAGGTAAATATATTGTTATTTGCTTTGTTTAAGAGTTATAAGAAGTGTTTAAGCTGATTATATTTGCAATATTATCTGGCACAGCATAACGCATTAAGGATTGATTGAGCATTATTGATGTATTAGGACTGTATAACCATTTAACTGTAATAACGTGTATAAGACAAAAAACAGAGTGACTTAATAAAAGCTTGAAACTTTGACAACTAGGCCAGAGTAACGATCTGGAGAGCAAACGCCTCTGACACTCTCACTGAGCAGAAAGTGACCCTGGTTATAGGTTAAAGTGATTGCACTAAAGAATATTTCATTGTGTGGACAATAATATATCTTTGGAAAAGTCAAACATATAACAATACTAGTTTCCAAGTGACTACTAGCTGACGAGCATAATAACTAACGGAAGATTAGTTATTAGGTATTGATATATAAGAGAGGAAGACACAAGGTAAGGGAGTATAGGAAGAATCTATAAACATAAAGTAATAAAGTACTCATCTATCCAAGGCCCCACACTAGACCGGGGAAATAAGGGAGTGACAATGTGAACGAAGGAACAAACCCAACTCACGCGAAGGGCCAGTACGAATAAATAGAAGGGTTGGTAGGGCCGCACGGCTAGGCCCTTGTTACACCGAAGTAACTAAAATCCTAAAGTACTCTGCCTAGCCAGAGGACGGGATAGAGGCTTTTGCTGCAGGCAACGGGCAAAAGTCAGCACCGTGACACTTGGCGCCCAACGTGGGGCCCGATAGAAGAGTTAAAAAGCGATTAAGTAACAGAACCTATACGACCTAGAAACTAAAACATTATGGCAGCAGCACTCGACCTAGGAGAGGCAACGCTGGCACAAATAGCTGCCCAGGCCGGTAGTCTGGAGCAGGAAAGGGAGCTCAGGGTACATGTTAGTCTACCAGAATGTAGATTTGCCATATGTGTACCAGGTTATGAATGGAAAGATCTAACACGAAATGAGCAGTCATCAGTAAAATAAATGATCGGGTGGAAAGGCAGACAGACCTTCTGGGATGATAAACACTTTGTAAGAAGGACTATCGCCTCCAGCGATCTGATGATAGGCCAAGTAGAGGACTGGGCCATAGTGAAAGTAATACCACTTGAGGGAGAAAGTAAGGGAAACTTTAACCTCAGAATGGGGTGTGTAACACACTATATGATAAAAAAAAATCCCTGAGAAATAAGAGAGTACTATAGAGTTTAGAACTAAATAGGAAATCTAAATAAAATTTAAAGGTAAAGAGCAATGGAGAGTTAGTCTACCCTTAAAAAAAAAAAAATGGTCGGAATTAACCTTTAAATGGCAACCAGCCCTTAAAAACCCAAGCAGAAATAGGGGGAAGGCAGGCAGAACTCGTAGTAATACGAAACTGGGTTCTAATAAAAGTCATCCCAGAAAAAGAAGGGGGGCCAGAGGATGTAAGTGTGTATTGTGGCAAAGTGGCCTTCTATGCACAGCCCTGGTACCCCATGGCAATGGCCCTGCTACAGGATGGGACTCCAACGAGTCTAGGAGACACTAGTGTAATGTTGAGAGCCATGCCGGTAGACTCATGTTAAGTATTTAGGACATATTTTAAGCCAACAGGGCAGAAAAAAAGATGAAGGTAGAAATTTTTTGATTTTATAAGCACTAAATTTAATTATGAAAATAAATATGTTGCAGTTCTTAGGGATAATAAATTACTGTAGATAATGGGTCCCATACTATGCAACTTATATAAAATTATTGATGAGACTGAGTTAAGATTAACCCAGATTATTGTTAGATAAAATACAGTGGACTCCCGAAAGAGAGATTTTATTAGTACAGAAAACAATAGCTAATAGCCTTAGCTAATCATTTGAAGGTTTGTCTTTAAATAGTAGAAAGATGACAAGAATATATGGCATCTGTTGTGACCCAGGATCATTGAGAGTATCGGGTTAATTAAGTTGAACTATATAATTATCTTATAGGTTACTACATAGAAATGTTGAGTTCTTTAAAATTCATTAGTGCAAACAGGGAGACAGTGAGACAGTCAGTCAATATTTGGAAACAGAAACCATATCTGGTACTGACAGTATTAGCTGTGGCAACAGGAAGCGGAAGCGAAAAAGGCCGGTTTTAAACCCCAGCCATTAAAGCAGCAGTTAAGAGGAAGTTAAACATAGACATAACTACATTGAAAGAGCTGAGACAGATAGTGACCCATGTGCAAATTTATTAGGTCAGTTAGACACTGGCACAGGAGTAGGGGAATGGGACTTTACATGGAAGCAAATAAATGCAAAGAGAGGCTAACCTAGAAAAGGCTAGTCAAAGAAAAAAGACAACCACAGAGCAAAGAGTGGACACCTCAGGGTAAAACCTCAGGATGGACATAAAAAAGATATGAAAATAATAAACCACTTAGGGATAAATATGCGACAAGGAGAAGAAAATCTCCTCAGCTTATCGGACGCTAAACAATTACAAGCAAGGGGAGTCATAAATATGAACCATTTTTAACCTGTAAATGTTCCAGAACAATAGAGGGAGTCAGAACAGAAACGGACTTACCAGAGAAAAATATTAATCAAATAATAGAAAAGCTAGGTAAGATAATACAGCAGTTTAAAAAGGATTGTGGAACCCTGGGACCAGAGTTCGCACACAAAATAATTGGAGGAGTACATAAGCCAGTGAAGCAATGCAAAATAGCCAGACACAAAAGAGGCCTTAATCAGCTTGGCAGAGCTGGAACAACAAGGAAAGATTGATAGGATAACCAACCCAGTTACTAATACACCTATGCAATGGGTACCTAAACCAGATAAAACAGTAAGACTGGGGTGTAATTTTAAGGCCCTAAACAGACACTAGGGGTCATACATAGACCCTAACATGGCACTAACAGAAATGAAAATTGGCAAGTATAAAACATGCCTGGACCTGGCAAATGGGTTCTATGCAGTGCCCTTAGCAGAAGAGAGTAGGAGCAGGACTGCTTTTACACCTGATAGGACACAGGCCTACCAATTCCAAAAATTACCCCAGAAACTCAGTAACTACGACACTGGGGAGATCTTTTTAATTCAAATTTTAGATAACAAGCAGCCTATTTGATATGTCGACCCTGCAGTTCAACCTCCAAAAGATGTCATACCTCGTAGTTGTTCTGAGGAGGGTAAGGTGCGTTGCTTGGAGTCATGCTGCCATGAGGTACCGGTATTTGATTCCCAATGATGAACACTTGCTAAAAGACAGACATGTCAATTTTAAGTCCAATTCTAGTAATTCATTATCAAATATACAGGTGTCATGACTGCTCAGTGCTCTTACAATTACCAGAACATACACTATATATACAAAAGTATGTGGACACCCTTTCAAATTAGTGGATTCGGCTATTTCAGCCATACCCGTTGCTGTCAGGTGTATAACATCAAGCACACAGCCATGCAATCTCCATAGACAAACATTGGCAGCAAAATGGCCTTACTGAAGAGCTCAGTAACTTTCAACGTGGCACCGTCATAGGATGCCATCTTTTCAACAAGTCTGTTCATCAAATTTCTGATTTGATTTCGGTAGAAACTGTAAGCTCTCTCACCATCCACACACACCATACGGTCAAACACCTGTGTCTTTATAGATCCCCTGATGTGTGTTTACCACCATTTGTCTTCCCCTAGTGGTCGGGAGTGTAATTGCCCAAAAAATACCATAATATAAGATACACCCAAATTGGCTCTTACACTGGGTAAAGTTCATGATGCACTTGACCTTAACAAGGGGCCCAGGACCAGTGGAAGAAAATTAGCCCAATAACATCAAAGATCCACCACCATATTTTACAGTAGGTATGGTGTTATTTTCTGCTCTTGCGTTCTCATTTCGATGCCAAACTCACCACTGGTGTGTGTGGTCAATGAGCTATTTTCATGTCATCCAACAAATGTAAACGCCTGGAGTTTGCTAAACGGCATTGGCACTTGGATTGAACCCTGTGATTTGATCAGATGACATGAACAAAGAGCTCTTTCGCCACACACACCAGTGGTGGGTTTTGCGTTGAAATAAGAATACATTAAGCAGAAAAGAACCCCATAAAATAAGTACAGACGAAGGATGTCAATGATCTGGAAGTATTCTGTATGGATGAATGGTCTAAGATCCCTCCCAATGGGGTCTCCATATCATAAAACATTTTAGAAAACGTGTCAGTGCTGTTATCCTTGCACAGTGAGGTATTGATAACAGGCGTATCATTAATATTGACCCATACCTGTTAGAAATAAAAAAAAATACTACTTGTTAAGCAAAAACGCTTTCTCTGAGCAATTGTATTAATACACATTTTTGGGCACATACGATGCATCTCAGTATTGTATTATTTATTTTAAACAGTCATTTTTGCTCATTTTTATCAAGGTTGTCAATAATTTCGGGCCACACTGTATATGGAACTAGATTTGTCTAAATGTTGGACAACATTTTGACAGAAATCTATGTCCAAAGACTCACCTCAGGGGTGGAACGGCAGCACAGGCAGACAGCTCTGCAGGCGAATGACGAGACACAGATGGACACTATAAACTCCAGCATGGAGAAAACAGCCAAAACACCTGATATTCCCTGGGACCTGACCTATAGCCAGATAAGAACAGGAAACAGCAGTTAACTAGACTACACCTCCATTTTGGAGCAATTATGTACAATTAAACTTTGACTCCTGTTTCACTGTGGGCTAACAAGAAGTATAAGTAATAGCATCTATATAGCATAGCATCTATATAGCAACTCAATAGCATCTAATTCACTATTGCTTGCATGTTCGAGATATCACATATCTGCTCCAAATGGAGTATAATTTAAACGAATAAAAAACATTAAACAGTACGTACATTAGTCTAGTAATACGATTATAGATGATAAATACCCCTTTACCGATTTACAAATATCTCCTGACCAAAGGAATTACTATTTGGTATATACCCGATACTGTTGACAGACAGAGGACCTAGGGTAGTAGACATAGGATGGAGGGTCGTATGAAGGATTGCCTGGATAGTCACAGTAGTACAAGAGGATCCCAGCACTGTCTAAAGAATGCAGAATGGTGCCAGTAAAAGCAGTAACCGTGGCGACAACATTCATTCCAAGGGAGCCTTTTACCTAAGGGACAGAGAGCAGAAAGAGAACATGGGAATGAATGATTGGTTGTGAAGAATGAAATGCAATATAAAATACAGTGTGTTGACAATCATTATTGCAAGTCTTTATTAAAGGGGCAATTCGCAGTTGCTGAATCGTCAGTGCCCACCCCACTGCTTGTGTTGTGGGAGGAAAACAAACAGATTGAATGAAAACATGAGTGCCTATATGTGAAGTAGATTCTATGTTTTTAAAATAGAGTGGAACTATATAAATCAAAAGCCTAAACTTTATTGAGGCAAAAATAGTTGATACTGACCAGACATTTGTTCAGTTTGTTGTCAGCAGCAACAGTTAGAGAGCCTGCAACTACATACTGAGAAGGAACAGGGAAGAGATTATACAAGCCTACATACCAAATGGCACCCTATTCTCTACATAGCACACTATAAAAGTAGTGCCCTATATAGGGAGTAGGGTACCATGTGGGATAAAAATATTTCTACAGTATGACCAAAATTCAAATTCAAGTTGAATTCCTCCCACATAGAAGTCAACAGAAACTGAAATGCATGAGTGTATGAACGGCACAGGCCTAGCGAAATACATATACATTGATAAAAGTCATTTGTTAAGTCATTCATTATACATTAAATATTTTATATATATTTTTAAAATTCCACATACTGTATTGTTTTTAATGCATTTCTTTAAAAAAATATGACGATTCAATTATTAGGATGTTTTGTTTGCATCACGACAGACAGGAAATGTTAGAAATTATTATTAGACAGAGCAGCTCACTCACAATGATAGATCCCCAGACAAATATTCCACTAAATCCTCCAATATTGTCTACTTGTGGTCCGGCAGTCATCACGATTCCTGTCAACAGCATCATCAAACCAATCATGATCTGTATGGTCTGTGAGAGAAAAACAAAGCAGAAAATTCATTTTTCTCTTCGTTCAACCAAAATGAAAAATCATTTTCAAATGATGTAAAACATAAATTCTTACTCCCAGCGCTTTTGGATGCCCTGCCCGGAAACTTCCCAGCACTGAAGAGACCGTCTGTCCCAGACAGTGAGGAGCAGATGCGACCCCTGCGACCCCCATCCCGTTCCCATAGGGGTAGACATGGGTGAATACCACCGCCCCGTTAGTGGTGGTTGTTTGAGAGCTGGACATCTTCAGAGGACAGAAGGATGTTTGTAGTACAGTAAGAGGTGATATGGCTGATCAGCGGTGTTTTGTTGAGCCTCCTGCAAAGTTTGTACTCTACCTGGGACTTCCAGATAATCATTTAAATGGGAATGTAATGCACAATAGGTGTGTGCGTCAGCCACTAATCCGACATTGAACACTCCCCATTAAATATGGGTGGGTGGTAGGCTGTGTGTGTCTGTGGTTACTGTATCATCTGTTTAGTTGACTAACTTCCTCATTGCTGAGCGACCTTTAGTTCCTTCTTTATTGTCATAACTTCCCATCTTGGGCTTGAAGTTCCTTGCCTATAGAACACAGGCTATAAAAGAAACTCATACACTTCCATGAAAGTTGCATAAGTTTCTTTTTCATGCTACATAGCATGGAAGTGTACACATTTATTTTGTTCTGTGCTGTATAAGTAACCATCTTCAAGGTGTAGTATAATAAAGTAATTTAATTTAACCAAATACTTTGCCCCTCTGCGGGGAGACATCCTGAATTAAAGAAGTAGGTGAAAGAACCGGAACTGTTTATTAGTGATTGTTGGTGAATGGACATTAGATAATCATGACAAACAAAAAAGAGCTTAGTAAAGTGGAGTGTATATAAATGCTGAGATATCATGTAAACATAAGCTCATGTCTATCTTGCACCTCTCTCTCTCTTCTCCCCACTCTCTCCCTCATCTTCCTCTCTTCCTATTCTTCCCTCTCTTCCTCTCCTCCTGTCTCTTCCTCTCCTCTTTCTTCCAAGGTTTTTATAGTTTTGTGTTTTAAAAGTTGTAGAAACATCTCAAGGATGATCAATGGAAACAGGATGCACCTGAGCTCAATTTCGAGTCTCATTGAAAAGGGTCTGAGTACTAAAGTAAATAAGGTATATCTGTTTTATATTTGTAATAAATTAGCAAAAATGTCTAAAAAACTTATTTCACTTTGTCATTATGGGGTATTGTTTGTAGATTGATGAGGAAAAAAATATTTAATCAATTTTAGAATAAGGATGTAACAAAATGTGTAAAAAGTGAAGGAGTCTGAATACTTTCCAAATGCACTGTATCTGGTCAAAAAAGGAAGGAAAATACAATCACGAGTATCAACTTTTGTAGACAATAGACTGACGCACAGACAAAATGCAAACAAAACAACCCTCACAATTTCAACTGGAATTACTTGGGTCTATTGCTGAACTTTTTGTTGAACACAAATATTTGATTGCGAAGAGACTGTCACTGGCAAACATGGTTACAGACCCAACAACATTATACAGTGAGGGAAAAAAGTATTTGATCCCCTGCTGATTTTGTACGTTTGCCCACTGACAAAGAAATGATCAGTCTATAATTTTAATGGTAGGTTTATTTGAACAGTGAGAGACAGAATATCAACAAAAAAATCCAGAAAAACGCATGTAAAAAATGTTATGAATTGATTTGCATTTTAATGAGGGAAATAAGTATTTGACCCCTCTGCAAAACATGACTTAGTACTTGGTGGAAAAACCCTTGTTGGCAATCACAGAGGTCAGACGTTTCTTGTAGTTGGCCACCAGGTTTGCACACATCTCAGGAGGGATTTTGTCCCACTCCTCTTTGCAGATCTTCTTCAAGTCATTAATGTTTCGAGGCTGACGTTTGGCAACTCGAACCTTCAGCTCCCTCCACAGATTTTCTATGGGATTAAGGTCTGGAGACTGGCTAGGCCACTCCGGGACCTTAATGTGCTTCTTCTTGAGCCACTCCTTTGTTGCCTTGGCCGTGTGTTTTGGGTCATTGTCATGCTGGAGTAACCATCCACGACCCATTTTCAATACCCTGGCTGAGGGAAGGAGGTTTTCACCCAAGATTTGACGGTACATGGCCCCGTCCATCGTCCCTTTGATGCGGTGAAGTTGTCCTGTCCCCTAAGCAGAAAAACACCCCCAAAGCATAATGTTTCCACCTCCATGTTTGACGGTGGGGATGGTGTTCTTGGGGTCATAGGCAGCATTCCTCCTCCTCCAAACACGGCAAGTTGAGTTGATGCCAAAGAACTCCATTTTGGTCTCATCTGACCACAACACGTTCACCCAGTTGTCCTCTGAATCATTCAGATGTTCATTGGCAAACTTCAGACGGGCATGTATATGTGCTTTCTTGAGCAGGGGGACCTTGCGGACGCTGCAGGATTTCAGTCCTTCACGGCGTAGTGTGTTACCAATTGTTTTCTTGATGACTATGGTCCCAGCTGCCTTGAGATCATTGACAAGATCCTCCTGTGTAGTTCTGGGCTGATTCCTCACCGTTCTCATGATCATTGCAACTCCACGAGGTGAGATCTTGCATCGAGCCCCAGGCTGAGGGAGATTGACAGTTCTTTTGTGTTTCTTCCATTTGCGAATAATCGCAGAAACTGTTGTCACCTTCTCACCAAGCTGCTTGGCGATGGTCTTGTAGCCCATTCCAGCCTTGTGTAGGTCTACAATCTTGTCCCTGACATCCTTGGAGAGCTCTTTGGTCTTGGCCATGGTGGAGAGTTTGGAATCTGATTGATTGATTGCTTCTGTGGACAGGTATCTTTTATACAGGTAAGAAACTGAGATTAGGAGCACTCCCTTTAAGAGTGTGCTCCTAATCTCAGCTCGTTACCTGTATGAAAGACACCTGGGAGCCAGAAATCTTTCTGATTGAGAGGGGATCAAATACTTATTTCCCTCATTAAAATGCAAATCAATTTATAACATTTTTGACATGCGTTTTTCTGGATATTTTTGTTGTTATTCTGTCTCTCACTGTTCAAATAAACCTACCATTAAAATTATAGACTGATCATTTCTTTGTCAGTGGGCAAACGTACAAAATCAGCAGGGGATCAAATACTTTTTTCCCTCACTGTATAGTATCTCCTCCTCATCAAGAAAAGCACATCAGCTAATTATAATACACAAATGACATAGACCTATATAAGCTATATAACAATTGAGATGTACAAACTTTTGCAAAAGGGAACGATGAGCGGATAACAGGCAAGCCGTAATTTTGTTTAAGACGTTAATGAGTGAGTTGTCGATATACTGTAACTATTTGTTCAGCACTTTTTAAATGTACAACGACAGATTTCAGAACATGGGTCGTTCTTACATTATTCTCCCTGTATACCAAGTCAGACCTGTAGGACAAATAACGGGGGCATATAAGCAGACAATGAAAGCTCTTACAATATTCAATAGATGACATTTCTCAAAAACAGGCTACAGGTTACATGTGCACCACCTAGTCAGAACAGTAGGCTAAGTCCTGAGGGGGAGAGGGACCAAATTCTAAGGGTGAGACACATGGGCTACTAACAGCTTACTACACAACATACACTTACTATTACTTTCTTAGCTACAGTATACATATCTTCCCTGCATATTACAATACATTTTTGGACTCATCTTGTTGTGCTGTGCTCACTTGAAAAGGAAGATGACACGGAGGTCCTTCTTGTGGGCAAATGTTGTCATCAAAGTCTGTCATTCTCTGGATTTATGGTGCTTTCAAGACAACTGGGAACTCTGAAAAAAACAAGGTCGAATCATGATGACGTCAGTGATCTTCAGCTCATAGCTCTAGAAAAGGGTCCGAGTTCCGAATTTACAATTCAAATCAAAAATCAAATAAAATGTATTGGTCACATACACATGGTTAGCAGATGTTATTGCGAGTGTAGCGAAATGCTTGTGCTTCTAGTTCCGACCGTGCAGCAATATCTAACAAGTAATATCTAACAATTCCACAACAAATACCTAAAACACAAATCTAAGAAAAGGAATGGACTAAGAATATATAAATATACAGTATGGATGAGCAATGTCAGAGTGCACAGGCAAAGATGCAATAGACCGTATAGAATACAGTATATACATATTAGATGAGTAATGTAAGATGTAAACATTTTAAAGTGGCATTATTAAAGTGACTAGTGCTCCATTTATTAAAGTGGCCAATGATTTCAAGTCTGTATGTAGGCAGCAGCCTCTCTGTGCTAGTGATGGCTGATTAACAGTCCTTGCGATAGAAGCTGTTTTTCAGTCTCTCGGTCCCAGCTTTGATGCACCTGTACTGACATCGCCTTCTGGATGGTACTGGGGTGAACAGGCAGTGGCTCGGATGGTTGTTGTCATTGATAATCTTTCTGGCCTTCTTGTGACATCGGGTGCTGTAGGTGTCCTGGAGGGCTGTTTGTGAGGGTTTTAATTGACAAGCCAAATTTCTTCAGCCTCCTGAGGTTCCCTCTGCTGTTTCCTGAAGTCTACAATTATCTCCATTGTTTTGTTGAGTGAGAAGTTATATTCCTTACACCACAATCCGAGAGCCCTCACCTCCTCCCTCCTCGTCGTTGTTGGTCTGATAACTTGATGATGGCCACGCAGTTATGGGTGAACAGGGAGTACAGGAGTGGGCTGAGCACGCACCCTTGTGGGGCCCTGGGTGTTGAAGACGACTGACCACCTGGGGGTGGCCCGTCGGGAAGTCCAGGACCCAATTACACAGGGCGGGGTTGAGACCCAGGGCCTCAAGCGTAATGATGAGCTTGGGGCGTACTATGGTGTTGAATGCTGAGCTATAGTCAATGAACAGCATTCTTACTTACAGTGGGGAGAACAAGTATTTGATACACTGCCGATTTTGCAGGTTTTCCTACTTACAAAGCATGTAGAGGTCTCTAATTTATATCATAGGTACACTTCAACTGTGAGAGACGGAATCAAAAATCCAGAAAATCACATTGTATGATTTTTAAGTAATTCATTTGCATTTTATTGCATGACATAAGTATTTGATCACCTACCAACCAGTAAGAATTCCGGCTCTCACAGACCTGTTAGTTTTTCTTTAAGAAGCCCTCCTGTTCTCCACTCATTACCTGTATTAACTGCACCTTTTTGAACTCGTTACCTGTATAAAAGACACCTGTCCACACACTCAATCAAACAGACTCCAACCTCTCCACAATGGCCAAGACCAGAGAGCTGTGTAAGGACATCAGGGATAAAATTGTAGACCTGCACAAGGCTGGGATGGGCTACAGGACAATAGGCAAGCAGCTTGGTGAGAAGGCAACAACTGTTGGCGCAATTATTAGAAAATGGAAGAAGTTCAAGATGACGGTCAATCACCCTCGGTCTGGGGCTCCATGCAAGATCTCACCTCGTGGGGCATCAATGATCATGAGGAAGGTGAGGGATCAGCCCAGAACTACACGGCAGGACCTGGTCAATGACCTGAAGAGTGCTGGGACCACAGTCTCAAAGAAAACCATTAGTAACACACTACGCCGTCATGGATTAAAATCCTGCAGCGCACGCAAGGTCCCCCTGCTCAAGCCAGCGCATGTCCAGGCCCGTCTGAAGTTTGCCAATGACCATCTGGATGATCCAGAGGAGGAATGGGAGAAGGTCATGTGGTCTGATGAGACAAAAATAGAGCTTTTTGGTTTAAACTCCACTCGCCGTGTTTGGAGGAAGAAGAAGGATGAGTACAACCCCAAGAACACCATCCCAACCGTGAAGCATGGAGGTGGAAACATCATTCTTTGGGGATGCCTTTCTGCAAAGGGGACAGGACGACTGCACCGTATTGAGGGGAGGATGGATGGGGCCATGTATCGCAAGATCTTGGCCAACAACCTCCTTCCCTCAGTAAGAGCATTGAAGATGGGGCGTGGCTGGGTCTTCCAGCATGACAACGACCCGAAACACACAGCCAGGGCAACTAAGGAGTGGCTCCGTAAGAAGCATCTCAAGGTCCTGGAGTGGCCTAGCCAGTCTCCAGACCTGAACCCAATAGAAAATCTTTGGAGGGAGCTGAAAGTCCGTATTGCCCAGCGACAGCCCCAAAACCTGAAGGATCTGGAGAAGGTCTGTATGGAGGAGTGGGCCAAAATCCCTGCTGTAGTGTGTGCAAACCTGGTCAAGAACTACAGGAAACGTATGATCTCTGTAATTGCAAACAAAGGTTTCTGTACCAAATATTAAGTTCAGCTTTTCTGATGTATCAAATATTTATGTCATGCAATAAAATGCACATTAATTACTTAAAAATCATACAATGTGATTTTCTGGATTTTGTTTTAGATTCCGTCTCTCACAGTTGAAGTGTACCTATGATAAAAATTACAGACCTCTACATGCTTTGTAAGTAGGAAAACCTGCAAAATCGGCAGTGTATCAAATACTTGTTCTCCCCACTGTATGTTATCCTCTTGTCCAGATGGGATAGGGCAGTGTGCAGTGTGATGGCGATTACATCGTCTGTGGACCTATTGAGGCAGTAAGCAAATTGAAGTGGGTCTAGGGTGACAGGTAAGGTGGAGGTGAAATGATACTTGACTAGTCTCTCAAAGCAGTGAGTGCTACGGGGCGATAGTCATTTAGTTCAGTTACCATTGCATTCTTGGGTACAGAAACAATGGTGGCCATATTGAAGCATGTGGGGACAGCAGACTGGGATAGGGAGAGATTGAATATGTCTGTAAACACACCAGTCAGCTGGTCTGCGAATGCTCTGAGGATGCAGCTAGGGATGCCACCTGGGCCGGCAGCCTTGAGATGGTTAACAAGTTTAAATGTCTAATTCTAATTAATTAAAAAGAATAATTCAACTTAATTGTGTTAATTTATTATGTGTCTGAGATTGTTTTAAATGGTATCTGTGAAAGACAAACAATTTAGTGTACATTTTGTTTACTTTCTGCTCACTTTATTGCATTAGTGAGCCCTCAAATGATACTTTAGCCTAATTTGCTACATAGGTCATCTGCCTTTTTTGCAATTATTTTGCATTGGACAAAAGATGTAACCCACAAATGTTGGCTTAGGTTTTTTTGCCAAACTAACAATGTCTTACTATATTTAAATTCTTTTATTTGATTTCAACTAACTTGTTTTAATTCAATTAAGTTACGTCAGCAATGGAGAAGGAG
The DNA here is from genome assembly GCF_045679555.1 of Salvelinus alpinus. Lineage (NCBI taxonomy): Eukaryota > Metazoa > Chordata > Actinopteri > Salmoniformes > Salmonidae > Salvelinus > Salvelinus alpinus. The sequence goes on along the minus strand of NC_092086.1, from coordinate 55,852,458 downwards.
AGCCCACAGTCCTTGGTTGTGGCTGCGTCGGTGGCGCTGTGTTATCTTCAAAGCGGGCAAAGAACATGTTTAGCTTGTCTGGCAGCAAGACGTCGGTGGTTGGATTTCCTTTTATAGTCCGTGATTGACTCTAAACACTGCCACATACGTCTCATGTCTGAGCAGTTGAATTGTGACTCCATTTTGTCTCGATATTGACGTTTTACCTGTTTGGTTGCCTTGTGGAGGGAACGACTACTCTGTTTGTATTCTGCCATATTCCCAGTCACCTTGCCATGGTTAAATGTGGTGCTTGGTGCTTTCAGTTTTGCGTGAATGCTGCCATCTATCCATGTTTTCTGGTGAGGGTAGGTTTTAATAGTCATAGTGTGTACAACATCTCCTATACACTTCTTGATGAAATCAGTAACCATCTCAGTGTACACGTCAATATTATTCTAGGAAGCTATCCGGAACATATCCTAGTCCCCGTGATCGAAACAATCTTGAAGCGTTGATTCCGATTGGTCAGACCAGCATTGAATAGTCCTTAGCATGGGTGCTTCCTGTTTGAGTTCATGCCTATAGGAAGGGAGGAGCAAAATGGAGTTGTGGTTAGATTTGCCGAAAGGAGGGAGGGAGAGGGCCTTGTATGTATCCCGGAAGTTAGAGTAGCAGTGGTCCAGTGCGAGTGCTACAGTCAATATGCTGTTAGAATTTGCTTTGTGAAAATCCCTAGCTACAATAAACACAGCCTCAGGATATATGGTTTCTAGTTTGCATAAAGTTCAGTGAAGTTCCTTGAGGGTCGTCGTGGTTTCGGCTTGAGGGGGGATATACACAGCTGTGACAATAACCAAAGAGAATTCTCTTGGGAGATTATACGGTCGGCATTTGATTGTGAGGAATTCTATTTCTATAGTCTGGGTTGGCGCCCCCCCTTGGTTTGTGCTGTGGTGGAGATCTTTGTGGGCTATACTCGGCCTTGTCTCAGGATTGTAAGTTGGTGGCTGAAGATATCCCTCTAGTGGTGCGGGGGCTGTGCTTTGGCAAAGTGGGTGGGGTTATATCCTTCCTGTTTGGCCCTGTCCGGGGGTATCATCGGATGGGGCCACAGTGTCTCCTGACCCCTCCTGTCTCAGCCTCCAGTATTTATGCTGCAGTAGTTTGTGTCGGGGGGCTAGGGCCAGTTGGTTATATCTGGAGTACTTCTCCTGTCTTATCCAGTGTCCTGTGTGAATTTAAGTATGCTCTCTCTAATTCTCTCCTTCTCTCTTTCTTTCTCTCTCTCGGAGGACCTGAGCCCTAGGACCATACGTCAGGACTACTGGGCATGATGACTCCTTGCTGTCCCCAGTCCACCTGGCCTTGCTGCTGTTCCAGTTTCAACTGTTCTGCCTGCAGTTATGGAACCCCTACCTGTCCCAGACCTGCTGTTTTCAACTCTTAATGATCGGCTATGAAAAGCCAACTGACATTTATTCCTGATTATTATTTGACCATGCTTGTCATTTATGAACATTTTGAACATCTTGGCCATGTTCTGTTATAATCTCCACCCGGCACAGCCAGAAGAGGACTGGCCACCCCTCATAGCCTGGTTCCTCTCTAGGTTTCTTCCTAGGTTTTGGCCTTTCTAGGGAGCTTTTCCTAGCCACCGTGCTTCTACACCAGCATTGCTTGCTGTTTGGGGTTTTAGGCTGGGTTTCTGTACAGCACTTCGAGATATTAGCTGATGTACGAAGGGCTATATAAAATAAGCTTGATTGATTGATATTTCAGGTGAACAAAAGGACTTGAGTTCCTGTATGTTGATACAATTGCACCATGAGTCGTTAATCATGAAACATACACCCCCGCCCTTCTTCTTCCCAGAGAGTTGTTTATTCCTGTCAGCGCGATACACTGAGAATCCAGTTGGCTGTACCGGTTCTGACAAGATATCCCGATAGAGCCACGTTTCCGTGAAACAGAGTATGTTACAATCCCTGATGTCTCTGTGGAAAGCAACTCTTGCCCTGATCTCGTCAACTTTGTTATCTAGGGACTGGATATTAGCGAGTAATATATTCGGAAGCGGTGAAGGGTGCGCGCGCCTCCTAGGTCTGACTAGAAGACTGCTCCAGCTCCCTCTCCTCTGGCGGCGTTGTTTTAGGTCGGCCTCTGGAATCAGCTCAAATTCCGAAATGGATGACCGTTCAAAACGTATTTTTCCAGTCGGAGCCTGTTTTTTCCCCCGAGGTCCCAGTTGTCTTGAACTCACTGAAGTCAAGTTTTCGCAGTTCTGAGTTAACTGTTGTTTTGAGCGAGGCACAAATCATGCTTCATTGACAGCATGGCAAAGTTGAATGTTAATTATTTTAAACTTGGAAAAGAGACCCTTAATCCCAGATTTGGTTCCACACAGCCAGTCCACTGAATAGCAGGCTAGAGATTGCTTTGCAATGCTTGCAGTTAGCCACTGACTCCTTCCAAACTACTCATTGTTCAATTTGTGATTTCCAACTTGTTGTGAAATGTTTATATCCAATGGCCGTTGAGCACCGATACGTTTAAGCTATAATTTCTCTTCATATGGCAAGGATTAACAATATTTGCCAGTAGATTGTCGACTTGATTCATGATGATGACTGCTAGCTAAGATTTTGAAAGTATGATTTTGACATGATCAGTCCAATCAATGCTGTAGATATAACGTAATTTGACATCCTTTTCTCTGTGGCCAATGACCTTGAGACCTTCTTGGATGGGCACTTCTAGTGTAACTCTATGGCAGAACCCAAGGGGCTTGAATTTTCCAACTCTACCCTTAGACTTGGCAGTCACGTTGAGCTAATCACGGCGCAACTAGAGAACATTACCAACACCTGCGCTCCGTATATTCCCGCTGGCTGCCTCACCACCACAGAAAGCATTGAGCATCGGTGGCTGGAGTCTAAATCTTTTCCAGTCCTTCCTGATTTGGGATGGGGTCGTCCGACATGATTGTGTTCAAGTGCTTTTGAAGTCTGAACAATTCTTCATTATAATGTCAGTTAGCTTGCTTAACATTGACAGTATGTCAAAAACGTATTTGTTGTAATCTTTGGTTGAAAGTGGGTAAAAGGTCATTGGAGAAACATCAACATTTCATCAGAGTTTGCCACTTGTAATTCCGACTTCAAGTGGAATTTCTAGGAGGTTCTGATAACTCTGACACAGCATAAGGCGATGGGTCAGGTCATAGGTTAGGTTTAAACGTAGATTCAGCGAGATGACGTAGATGCACAAAGTAAACGGTTATAGCACACGAGGTTGGTGGCACCTTAATTGGTGAGGAAGGGTTCGTGGTAATGGCTGGAGCGGAATTGGTGGAATGGTCTCCATGTGTTTGATGCCATTCCATTTGCTCCGTTCCGAGAAATTATTATGAGTCATCCTCCCCTCAGCAGCCTCCACTGAGTTGTATTAGGTACATTTCCGCAACAACCAGTAGCGTTGAAGGCGAAACTTCTCCACTCTTTTGATCCGGTAGCTACCACGTTGAAGCAGTGTGAAGCGCACCTGTGCACATGCTCGGATACTCTGTGTGAGAACAATGTCTTGCGTCTCATCTCAATCTGCGGTGCTGCAACATCACGCATAGTCAACCTTTAAATTAGTGTGACCTGCCAGGTTCAGAAGCTTAAACTCCATTCGAAAAAAACTAGAAAACCCCATTTGATTTTTGCCCAAAATGTGGATAAAAAAAACCTAGAACTGATCAAAAATCATGACGTTTGTTTTATTTTAGTTCGTTTTGGAGTCAATGATAATTGTTCCAGTATAGTTTCAGTATTTTAAATGGGTTTGAATGATAGGGCAACATTTAGATTTCCGCCTAAATAGACATACCAAAACATTATTATTTTTTCATGAGATGACCATAAACAAACTGGTAATGTTGCATAATTTTAGAAAGGTCTGAAACTCACCTTTCAATAAATTGCTGAGGTGTATTCCCTTTTAAAGGTACAAGCTCAAGTACCCTACCCTTCAAAAGTTTACCTACAAAAGCATCCCGGAGTCACCTCGTCACTGTTGACATTGAGACTGGTAATTTGCTGCAACTATTTAATGACGCTGCCAGTTGAGGACTTGTGAGACGTCCGTTTCCAAAACTAGACACGCTAATGTACTTGTTCTCTTGCTTAGTTGTGCACCGAGGCCTCCCACTCCTCTTTCTGTTCTGGTTAGAGCCAGTTTGCACTGTTCTGTGAAGGGAGTGTTGTGTATATTTTTGTGTATATTGTTTTGGTAAACTCAGATTCTCTTTATCTAATAGTTGACTTTGGTTGAAGATCTGATAACATTCGATATAACAAAATGCAAAAATAGTGAAAATCAGAAAGGGGGCAAATACTTTTTCACGGCACTGTAGAAGCAACAGTCATTTTTCATACTTTGGTTTCTTAAAAGATCATAACATTTCATGAAACACATGGTTTTGACTGTTCATGAACTTTAATGTTGCACAAACTCAAGATAGAAAGATTATAGGCTAATGCCCAATGTAAACATCCACGCACCACTCCCTCCTTATAAGGATGTTTTCAGACCCTTCAACCACTTCTCAAAAAATATACATTTATTTAGGTCTAGCATTAGTTTAAAGATCAATATTTACCCGAAATATGAATGTCATTAATTACATTGTATAGAAGATAAAAGTGACTTCAAACTAAAAAAATATTCTGTCAGTTTTATTGTTTCAAGACATTAATTAAGTTAAATATGCATTTGTGTGTTATTTAAAATGATGCATCATATTTTGTCATATAGCAGTGGTTGATTTTAGTTGATAAATCTATTATACTTTTATATAAGAAATTATGATGAAATTATATCAATTAAAGAAAGATAGAAATGACAAAAACATGAAGTTATAAAATCAACCATATAGTAACCTAAACATTATACTGAAACATTGCATTACAATACACTATCAATATTAAACTGTCAAATTATTCAGATCAGTAATGTGGTGCTAACCGTTGCCTGGCTTGGATCAGAAAAATAGGCCCAGAGAACACAATTTCAACAAGAAAAAGAACAATGTATTCACGGAGGCCCAATTCTCAAGGGATGAGAGGAGTGTATTGAGGAGGCAGGTGGTTCTGTTGAAACCCTGTACCCATATCGCCTCCCTCAGGACCCTTTGGGTAGTTCCCAGTCTGTAGAAACAACACAGTACATATATGACCTTAACTACTGTATAGTTATGTTACAAATGGCACCCTATTCCCAATATATAGTGCTCTACTTATGACCATAGCCCGCACCATATACCCTATATAGTATACTGGGCCAAAGTAGTGCACTATATAGGGATTAGGAAGCCGTTTGGGTTGCATGCTGATAGAAATTCTACAATAAAGAGATGTTAACAAAAAAGCAACAGTACACATGCTCAGGATCTTTAAATGAAACTGATTACTTACTGGATTGAGCCTGTAGAGTGCCAATAATGCATGATCATCACATCCTTGCAAGGTTATTATATAGTTACGTTTTAAATGACATGTATTCGTTTTCAATATTTATTTTGAATTTAGTGTCAGTTAGGTTTTCAGAGCTATATTGTTCGTTTAAATTTAGTTTACGTTGAATTAAAACATTTACATTTCATTATTATATTATTCATTTTGTATTTTTAGTGTTAGGTACAGAATCAAATCTAATTTGATACATGCTTCGTAAACAACAGGTGTAGACTAACAGTCTAATGCTTATTTACGAGTCCTTCCCAGCAATGCAGAGAGAAAAATAGAAAAGGTTTTGAAAAATAATAAAACAAGGAATAAATACACAATGAGTAATGCTAACATGGCTATATACACGGGGTACCCGTACCCTGCACAGAGTCGATGTTCAGGGGTACGAGGTAATTGAGGTAGATATGTGCATATAGGTAGGGGTAAAGTGGACCAGGCAACACAATAGATAATAAGCAGTAGCAGCAGCGTATGTGATTAGTCAAAAGAGTTTGTGAAAAAGGGGGTCAATGCAGATAGTTCGGGTAGCTATTTGGTTAACTATTTAGCAGTCTTATAGCTTGGGGGTTGAAGCCGTTCAGGGTCCTGTTGGTTCCAGACATGGTGCATCCGTATCGCTTGCCATGTGGTAACAGAGAGAACAGTTTATGACCTGGGTGGCTGCAGTCTGAATATGTTTAAGGCCTTCTTCTACCACCGCCTGGTATAGAGGTCCTGCCAGGTCACTGCTATTCTCCTTATAGGCTGTTTCATCGTTGTCAGTGATCAGGCCTACCACCGTTGTGTCGTCAGCAAACTTGATGATGGTGTTGGAGTTGTGCGTGGCCACGCAGTTGTGGGTGAAGAGGGAGTACAGGAGGGGACTAAGTACTGTAGCAAAAATCAAAAGAGATCAGACCCCTCCCTCAGTAACCGGTCCAGATCCAGAGCTACACCCGTGGGCTCTAGGACCAACTATTGACTGGGGAATGACTGCCACAACAGAAATCAACCAGCAGAGGGAGCCAAATGGACAGGATCTAAAAGAACTGGACATAAAACAAGAATCAATCGGCATGAAGACTGAGGGAGAGTGGTATGAACAGCTCTACCAAACCGATGCCCCAACGGAAGAAGACTTATGGGCATCAGTGCTGAAAGACTTAACATTGGACTGAGTCCCACCAAATTTTGAGTATACTGCAAGAGAAGTGGCACAATGTGATAAAATTGATTGCACTCCCAAGTGTCTTCCCCAAACTGAGTATCTAAGAGAGGTATAAAAGAAGGAGAGGTCAGTGCCTAGGGCATGATCCTCGCTATACATGATTTTGATATCATAGAGAATCATCAGACAAGGTAAATTACCTTTCACTATACTCTGCTTGTATTGACTACTTTGACATTAAGGCACGAGCAATATATTGACTGGTATATCTTGAGAATTGTGTTGTATCCTGGAAAATCACTCCATTTAAAAAGAGTAAAAGGACGCGGTTGTGTAGGAGAGAAATCTCCTGGAGAGCAACAAGTTCTATCTTTTGGAGTACTAGAGACAATTTCAGTTTGAAGGATTGAAAAAGCCCAGATATAAGTAAGCCTCGTAGAGAGCCAAGGGTCATCAGAAAGGGGTCCATATCTAGGCAGTAGGCAGTGAAAAGTGTGACCATAAGAAATTTGGAGACAATAAGAGATTGAAATATTATACACAGCAGAGGCTGCCAATATCACTCTTATAGACACCAGTTTCGGGAAGGACCGAGGGAATAGAGCATTAAGGTAAATATATTGTTATTTGCTTTGTTTAAGAGTTATAAGAAGTGTTTAAGCTGATTATATTTGCAATATTATCTGGCACAGCATAACGCATTAAGGATTGATTGAGCATTATTGATGTATTAGGACTGTATAACCATTTAACTGTAATAACGTGTATAAGACAAAAAACAGAGTGACTTAATAAAAGCTTGAAACTTTGACAACTAGGCCAGAGTAACGATCTGGAGAGCAAACGCCTCTGACACTCTCACTGAACGGAAAGTGACCCTGGTTATAGGTTAAAGTGATTGCACTAAAGAATATTTCATTGTGTGGACAATAATATATCTTTGGAAAAGTCAAACATAACAATACTAGTTTCCAAGTGACTACTAGCTGACGAGCATAATAACAAACGGAAGATTAGTTATTAGGTATTGATATATAAGAGAGGAAGACACAAGGTAAGGGAGTATAGGAAGAATCTATAAACATAAAGTAATAAAGTACTCATCTATCCACACTAGACCGGGGCCCCACACTAGACCGGGGAAATAAGGGAGTGACAACGTGAACGAAGGAACAAACCCAACTCACGAGAAGGGCCAGTTTGAATAAATAGAAGGGTTGGTAGGGCCGCACGGCTAGGCCCTTGTTACACCGAAGTAACTAAAATCCTAAAGTACTCTGCCGAGCCAGAGGACGGGATAGAGGCTTTTGCTGCAGGCAACGGGCAAAAGTCAGCACCGTGACACTACACACCCCTGAGGGGCTCCCGTGTTGAAATTAAGCATTTACATTTACATTTAAGTCATTTAGCAGACGCTCTTATCCAGAGCGACTTACAAATTGGAAAGTTCATACATATTCATCCTGGTCCCCCCGTGGGGAATGAACCCACAACCCTGGCGTTGCAAGCGCCATGCTCTACCAACTGAGCCACACGGGACCAAGCATGGCGGATGTGTTGTTCCCTGCCCTCACCACCTGGGGCGACAAGTCGGGAAGTCCAGGATCCAGTTGCAGAGGGAGGTGTTCAGTCCCAGGGACCTGAGATTGTAGTGCACTATGGTTTTGAATAGAGATTGCGTCATCTGTGGATCTGTTGGGACGGTATGCAAATTGGAGTGGGTCCAGGGTGTCTGTGATAATGGTGTTGATTTGAGACATGGCCCGCTTTTCAAAGCATTTCATGGTTACTGATATGAGTGCTAAGGGGCAATAGTCATTTAGACAGGTTAGCTTGGTGTTCTTGGGCACAGGGACTATGGTGGTCTGCTTCAAGGTATGTAGGTATTACAGACTGAGTCAGGGAGAGGTTGAAAATGGAAATGAAGACACTTGCCAGCTGGTCAACACATGCTCTGATTATGCACTCTATCAATCCGTCTGTGAATCTGTCTTTGAATGTTAACCTGTTTAAAAGGTCTTACTTATAGTCGTCCGGAAAAGCCGGTGCTCTAATGCATGGTTCAGTGTTTCTTGACTTGAAGCGAGCATAGAAGGCATTTAGCTAATTTTGTAGGCTTGCGTCACTGGGCAGCTTGTGGCTGGGTTTCCCTTTGTAGTCCATGATAGTTTGCAAGCCCTGCAGAGCGTAATAAGATTCAATCTCAGTCCTGTATTGATGGTTTGCCTGTTTGATGACTTGAGGAGGTGGTAGCGGGATTTCTTAAAAGCGTCCGGGTTAGTGTCCCGCCCCTTGAAAGTGGTAGCTCTAGCCTTTAGCTCAGTATGGATGTTGCCTGTAATCCATGGCTTCTGGTTGGTATATGTACGTACAGTCACTGTGGGGACAACGTTGTCAATGCACTTATTAATGAAGCCGGTAACTGATGTGATTAACATTGAGGAGTTTGATGAATTCCGGAACATATTCCAGTCTGTGCTAGCAAAATCGTCCTGTAGCTTAGCATCCGCTTCATCGGACCACTTTCGTATTAAGCTTTTCACTGGTACTTCCTGTTTGAGTTTTTGCTTGTAAGCAGGAATCAGAAGGATAGAGTTATGGTCAGATATAGAACAGAGGTTAGGGGCGGTTTATTTGCTTGCCAACATAGTCTTGTCAGGATGCTGGCTCGTTTGGCTTCTCTTGTGCCGTCACTTCCTCTTGAGTCCCGGGGCCTGGTCTGGAGTAAGCAGAACGTTCAGCGCTGCCGACTTGTTGAAGTAGAAATTGCCATCCAATTCGAGGTTAGTGATCTATGATCTGATTTCCAGAAGCTGTTTTTGGTCATAGGAAATGACAGAGACATTATGTACAGCAAAAGTTACCATCAATCTAAAAAAATAAAACACAATAATAGCAGAATTGGTCAGTAGCCCGTAAAATGTTTGCTATCCACTGCAGTGCCATCTAGTACCCAGAAAGCATGGCGTGGGAGGATAGGAGCCATTTGGATTGTATCGTTTTTGAGTGCTTTTTGGGATATCACTTCTTGCAAACGGGGGGAAGTAACACATAATGTGATGGGTCAGGTCATGGGTTTGGTTAGCCCTTTTGGGCTCCCGAGTGGCGCAGCGGTCTAAGGCACTGCATCTCAGTGTTAGACTACAGACACTCTGGTTCGAATCCAGCTGTATCACAACTGGCCGTGATTGGGAGTCCCATAGGGCGGCGCACAATTGGCCCAGCGTCGTCCAGGTTTGGCTGGTGTAGGCCATCATTGTAAATAAGAATTTGTTCTTAACTGACTTGCCTAGTTAAATAAATGTGAAAAAAACATTTCTGTACATTGGAGTCATTCCATGTCCCTTTTGAATAGCTGAGGTGATTTGGTCAACTGTAAAATGCTCCATCTACAAACAATTGATTCTTGATTGCGATGTGGTTTTGGATACCATGAACACTCAGTTAAATTGTCATCCAAAAATAACCGTAGAAATACAAAAAGATACACTTACTGTTTTCTGTTTTACCACACATTTCCACTGAGGTTTTTTGTATAACACAAATTGTAAACCCCAATGTGCTGTCATTGCTATTTTATTTTAAGAAACCTGTTGCACTTAATATTCCAGAGTACAGTTACTTGGTGATTTTGTTGTCATTACTCAGAACTGGACCCTGTAGTAGTGGGACCAGATTTGAGTTATGTCAACTTGAAAATTCTGAGTAACCCCCCCCCACCACTAAGCCTTCCCAGTGTGCCTTTTCAAGTGAATTGTAGAGTTACCACCCATAACTGTATTTGTTAGTGACAGAGATGTGGTTGTTACATTTTTCACTTTCACTCTGTGGCCTTCACCTGTGAGTTGCAAGGCAAATGTTATCATTATATTTAAACTTCATGAAAACACACGAGGCCTTATTTTGAGGCCTATCTTTACCCTATTTCAGTGGCCTGCAAGTAAGGTTGCAAATTTCCAGTAACATTCCCAAATTCCAGCTGAGATTCCTGAAAAACCTGGGAAATTTACCAGAAATTTGCCACCCTACCTGCTAATCATATTATGCTGGCTTGCAATGTGATGTTACAGAGTTACAATATCCAACAGTTTAACATTTTAATCACCTGCAACCTGAATGAATAACTACTGCCAGGGTTAGGAGACAACCTAAGCCATTTATTAATAAACTAGAACAACCATTTCAGTAATGGAAGCAAAAAATCGAACTAAATTATTGGATTCGTTTAGAAAATGTGTTATGTTATTTATCTATGTGTAGCTCAAGATGAATCAATCAATCAGTCAAGGTATATGCATTTTTTATTTTTTATTCCTCCCCCAAAAATCTACATGCAGTAGAGCATGCTGGGGGATAAAATCACAACTTAAAAAAGTAGAGTTGTGTGACTTCTCATTTAGTTGAGTCAGTACCACATTAATATTTTAATAATAATGTAAGGACCGACGCTGGAGTGGAGAAGCAGGTACGGGGTGTCAAACATTTAATGAGGAACAGACAAGGAACAAGACAGGAAAAGCGTCAGCACACAGGTAACAAAACGACGTACAAACATTAATGTGAAGACGGGAAACAGAGCTGGGGGAGAGACAGATATAGGGAAGGAAATAACAAAGGTGAAAGGTTTCTTTCTTTTCTTCCGAGTTTCCATTAGCTCAGGAAGTGCAATGCAAAACACCTCCGTGGGAATCTGTGTTAAAACAGCGCAGAGTAAGTGTGTCTTTTGCATTTGTAAAATCATTTTGGGGTGATATGAAAGTAGAATTTTCCAAAACCGTATTGCACGCAGTGATTATTAACGGTTAGACAGAGCATCGGGAAAGTTTAACATGTTGGCCCTGCTGTGGTTAACTGTTCAAATTAGAACCCTATGGCTGTATCGGCTTGGGTTCTCAAGAGCTATGGTTAGGTTAAAATTATAAAGTCACAAATGGCAAAAATCACCAGGGGCTAATCGTTTAGTTGAAAATTGTTGTGTTTTAGTAACTTTGATTAGCAGATGGTTCTGTTTGACTGTTTTTAAGGTGATGGAAAAGTGTTCTAATGATGTATATAAACCCTGGATTGTATTAGCCATTGAGAGCTTTGAAGTTTAGCTCACATAATACAATGTGAAAGTATGCATTAAGGTGTCTGTAATAGAATAAACATGTCAAAAACAAATGTAGACATTAATAAAAGCATTTCGATAGCTTACATAATCTTATTTACATTGGAGGAGGAAAGCCAAGATGGCTGTGCGGTGGCTTCAATACAGCAACCCCTGTCAGTCATACAGGGTTTATACACATTGGTTCTATCACCTGCAACCACGTCAACGATTTTAATTGGACGACGCTTAAACTTCAACTCAACCGTTTTCTAATGTTCGCAAGTACGGACCCACAGAATTTCATACAGCGACCAATGTTTTGGTGATTACACAATTTGAAATGAAAGTTTTCGCAGTGGAAATGTAAAAAATTACCCCAGAAACTCAGTAACTACGACACTGGTGAGATCTTTTTCATTCAAATTTTAGATAACGAGCAGCCTATTTGATATGGCGACCCTGCAGTTCAACCTCCAAAAGATGTCATACCTCGTAGTTGTTCTGAGGAGGGTAAGGTGCGTTGCTTGGAGTCATGCTGCCATGAGGTACCGGTATTTGATTCCCAATGATGAACACTTGCTAAAAGACAGACATGTCAATTTTAAGTCCAATTCTAGTAATTCATTATCGAATATACAGGTGTCATGACTGCTCAGTGCTCTTACAGTTGCCAGAACATACACTATATATACACAAAAGTATGTGGACACCCCTTCAAATTAGTGGATTCGGCTATTTCAGCCATACCCGTTGCTGTCAGGTGTATAAAATCGAGCACACAGCCATACAATCTCCATAGACAAACATTGGCAGTAAAATGGCCTTACTGAAGAGCTCAGTGACTTTCAACGTGGCACCGTCATAGGATGCCATCTTTTCAACAAGTCTGTTCATCAAATTTCTGATTTGATTTCGGTAGAAACTGTAAGCTCTCTCACCATCCACACACACCATACGTTCAAACACCTGTGTCTTTATAGATCACCTGATGTGTGTTTACCACCATTTGTCTTCCCCTAGTGGTCGGGAGTGTAATTGCCTAAAAAATACCATAATATAAGATACACCCAAATTGGCTCTTACACTGGGTAAAGTTCATGATGCACTTGACCTTAACAAGGGGCCCAGGACCAGTGGAAGAAAATTAGCCCAAAAACATCAAAGATCCACCACCATATTTTACAGTAGGTATGGTGATATTTTCTGCTCTTGCATTCCCATTTCGATGCCAAACTCACCACTGGTGTGTGTGGTCAATGAGCTATTTTCATGTCATCCAACAAATGTAAACGCCTGGAGTTTGCTAAACGGCATTGTCACTTGGATTGAACTCTGTGATTTGATCAGATGACATGAACAAAGAGCTCTTTCGCCTCACACACACCAGTGGTGGGTTTGGTGTTGAAATAAGAATACATTAAGCAGAAGAAAAAAACATTAAATAAGTGCAGACGAAGGATGTCAATGATCTGGAAGTATTCTGTATGGATGAATGGTCTAAGATCCCTCCCAATGGGGTCTCCAAATCATAAAACATTTTAGAAAACGTGTCAGTGCTGTTATCCTTGCACAGTGAGGTATTGAAAACAGGGGTGTCATTAATATTGACCCATACCTGTTAGAAATAAAAAATACTACTTGTTAAGCAAAAACACTTTCTCTGAGCAATTGTATTAATACACATTTTTGGGCACATACGATGCATCTCAGTATTGTATTATTTATTTTAAACAGTCATTTTTGCTCATTTTTATCAAGGGTGTCAATAATTTCGGGCCACACTGTATATGGAACTAGATTTGTCTAAATGTTGGACAACATTTTGACAGAAATCTATGTCCAAAGACTCACCTCAGGCGTGGAACGGCAGCACAGGCAGACAGCTCTGCAGGCGAATGACGAGACACAGATGGACACTATGAACTCCAGCATGGAGAAAACAGCCAAAACACCTGATATTCCCTGGGACCTGACCTATAGACAGAGAGGAACAGGAAACAGCATTTAACTAGACTACACCTCCAGTTTGGAGCAATTATGTACAACTAAACTTTGACTCCTGTTTCACTGTGGGCTAACAAGAAGTATAAGTAATAGCATCTATATAGCATAGCATCTATATAGCAACTCAATAGCATCTAATTCACTATTGCTTGCATGTTCGAGATATCACATATCTGCTCCACATGGAGTATAATTTAAACGAATAAAAAACATTAAACAGTACGTACATTAGTCTAGTAATACGATTATAGATGATAAATACCCCTTTACCGATTTACAAATATCTCCTGACCAAAGGAATAAGCATTTGGTATATACCCGATACTGTTGACAGACAGAGGACGTAGGGTAGTAGAGATAGGATGGAGGGTCGTATGAAGGATTGCCTGGATAGTCACAGTAGTGGTAGTAGTACAAGAGGATCACAGCACTGTCTAAAGAATGCAAAATGGTGCCAATAAGAGCAGTAACAGTGGCGACAACATTCATTCCAAGGCAGCCTTTTACCTAAGGGACAGAGAGCAGAAAGAGAACATGGGAATGAATGATTGGTTGTGAAGAATGAAATGCAATATAAAATACAGTGTGTTGACAATCATTATTGCAAGTCTTTATTAAAGGGGCAATTCGCAGTTGCTGAATCGTCAGTGCCCACCCCACTGCTTGTGTTGTGGGAGGAAAACAAACGGGTTGAATGAAAACATGAGTGCCTATATGTGAAGTAGATTCTATGTTTTTAAAATAGAGTGGAACTTTATAAATCAAAAGCCTAAACTTTATTGAGACAAAAATAGTTGATACTGACCAGACATTTGTTCAGTTTGTTGTCAGCAGCAACAGTTAGAGAGCCTGCAACTACATACTGAGAAGGAACAGGGAAGAGATTATACAAGCCTACATACCAAATGGCACCCTATTCTCTACATAGTACACTACAAAAGTAGTGCACTATATAGGGAGTAGAGTACCATGTGGGACAAAAATATTTCTACAGTATGACCAAAATTCAAATTCAAGTTGAATTCCTCCCACAGAGAAGTCAACAGAAACTGAAATGCATGAGTGTATGAATGGCACAGGCCTAGCCAAATACATATACATTGATAAAAGTAATTTGTTAAGTCATTCATTATACATTAAAGATTTTATATATTTTTTTTTAATTGCACATACTGTATTGTTTTTAATGCATTTCTTTTCAAAATATGACCATTCAATTATTAGGATGTTTTGTTTGCATCACGACAGACAGGAAATGTAAGAAATTATTATTAGACAGAGCAGCTCACTCACAATGATAGATCCCCAGACAAATATTCCACTAAATACTCCAATATTGTCTACTTGTGGTCCGGCAGTCATCACGATTCCTGTCAACAGCATCATCAAACCAATCATGATCTGTATGGTCTGTGAGAGAAAAACAAAGCAGAAAATAATTTTTTCTCTTCGTTCAACCAAAATGAAAAATCATTTTCAAATGATGTAAAACATAAATTCTTACTCCCAGCGCTTTTGGATGCCCTGCCCGGAAACTTCCCAGCACTGAAGAGACCGTCTGTCCCAGACAGTGAGGAGCAGATGCGACCCCTGCGACCCCCATCCCGTTCCCATAGGGGTAGACATGGGTGAATACCACCGCCTCGTTAGTGGTGGTTGTTTGAGAGCTGGACATCTTCAGAGGACAGAAGGATGTTTGTAGTACAGTAAGAGGTGATATGGCTGGTCAGCAGTGTTTTGTTGAGCCTTCTGCAAATTTTGTACTCTACCTGGGACTTCCAGATAATAATTTACCAGGAAATGTAATGCACAATATGTGTATGCGTCAGCCACTAATCCGACTTTGAACACTCCCCATTTAAATATGGGTGGGTGGTAGGCTGTGTGTGTCTGTGGTTACTGTATCATCTGTTTAGTTGACTAACTTCCTCATGGCTGAGCGACCTTTAGTTCATTCTTTATTGTCATAACTTCCCATCTTGGGCTTGAAGTTCCTTGCCTATAGAATACAGGCTATAAAAGAAACTCATACACTTCCATGAAAGTTGCATAAGTTTCTATTTCATGCTACATAGCATGGAAGTGTACACATTTATTTTGTTCTGTGCTGTATAAGTAACCATCTTCAAGGTGTAGTATAATAAAGTAATTTAACCAAATACTTTGCCCCTCTGTGGGGAGACATCCTGAATTAAAGAAGTAGGTGAAAGAACCGGAACAGTTTATTAGTGATTGTTGGTGAATGGACATTAGATAATCATGACAAACAAAAAAGAGCTTAGTAAAGTGGAGTGTATATAAATGCTGAGATATCATGTAAACATAAGCTCATGTCTATCTTGCACCTCTCTCTCTCTTCTCCCCACTCTCTCCCTCATCTTCCTCTCTTCCTATTCTTCCCTCTCTTCCTCTCCTCCTGTCTCTTCCTCTCCTCTTTCTTCCAAGGTTTTTATAGTTTTGTGTTTTAAAAGTTGTAGAAACATCTCAAGGATGATCAATGGAAACAGGATGCACCTGAGCTCAATTTCGAGTCTCATTGAAAAGGGTCTGAGTACTTAAGTAAATAAGGTATATCTGTTTTATATTTGTAATAAATTAGCAAAAATGTCTAAAAAACTTATTTCACTTTGTCATTATGGGGTATTGTTTGTAGATTGATGAGGAAAAAAATATTTAATCAATTTTAGAATAAGGATGTAACAAAATGTGTAAAAAGTGAAGGAGTCTGAATACTTTCCAAATGCACTGTATCTGGTCAAAAAAGGAAGGAAAATACAATCACGAGTATCAACTTTTGTAGACAATATACTGACGCACAGACAGTGCATTGCGCAAACAAAACAACCCTCACAATTTCAACTGGAATTACTTGGGTCTATTGCTGAACTTTTTGTTAAAAATAAATATTTGATTGCGAAGAGACTCACTGGCAAACATGGTTACAGACCCAACAACATTATATAGTATCTCCTCCTCATCAAGAAAAGCACATCAGCTAATTATAATACACAAAGTAAGCAAAACAATGAAATCATTCCAACATTGCCTAAAATGATGAATAAGATATTAATGACATAGACCTATATAAGCTATATAACAATTGAGATGTACAAACTTTTGCAAAAGGGAACGATGAGCGGATAACAGGCAAGCCGTAATTTTGTTTAAGACGTTAATGAGTGAGTTGTCGATATACTGTAACTATTTGTTCAGCACTTTTTAAATGTACAACGACAGATTTCAGAACATGGGTCGTTCTTACATTATTCTCCCTGTATACCAAGTCAGACCTGTAGGACAAATAACGGGGGCATATAAGCAGACAATGAAAGCTCTTACAATATTCAATAGATGACATTTCTCAAAAACAGGCTACAGGTTACATGTGCACCACCTAGTCAGAACAGTAGGCTAAGTCCTGAGGGGGAGAGGGACCAAATTCTAAGGGTGAGACACATGGGCTACTAACAGCTTACTACACAACATACACTTACTATTACTTTCTTAGCTACAGTATACATATCTTCCCTGCATATTACAATACATTTTTGGACTCATCTTGTTGTGCTGTGCTCACTTGAAAAGGAAGATGACACGGAGGTCCTTCTTGTGGGCAAATGTTGTCATCAAAGTCTGTCATTCTCTGGATTTATGGTGCTTTCAAGACAACTGGGAACTCTGAAAAAAACAAGGTCGAATCATGATGACGTCAGTGATCTTCAGCTCATAGCTCTAGAAAAGGGTCCGAGTTCCGAATTTACAATTCAAATCAAAAATCAAATAAAATGTATTGGTCACATACACATGGTTAGCAGATGTTATTGCGAGTGTAGCGAAATGCTTGTGCTTCTAGTTCCGACCGTGCAGCAATATCTAACAAGTAATATCTAACAATTCCACAACAAATACCTAAAACACAAATCTAAGAAAAGGAATGGACTAAGAATATATAAATATACAGTATGGATGAGCAATGTCAGAGTGCACAGGCTAAGATGCAATAGACCGTATAGAATACAGTATATACATATTAGATGAGTAATGTAAGATGTAAACATTTTAAAGTGGCATTATTAAAGTGACTAGTGCTCCATTTATTAAAGTGGCCAATGATTTCAAGTCTGTATGTAGGCAGCAGCCTCTCTGTGCTAGTGATGGCTGATTAACAGTCCTTGCGATAGAAGCTGTTTTTCAGTCTCTCGGTCCCAGCTTTGATGCACCTGTACTGACATCGCCTTCTGGATGGTACTGGGGTGAACAGGCAGTGGCTCGGATGGTTGTTGTCATTGATAATCTTTCTGGCCTTCTTGTGACATCGGGTGCTGTAGGTGTCCTGGAGGGCTGTTTGTGAGGGTTTTAATTGACAAGCCAAATTTCTTCAGCCTCCTGAGGTTCCCTCTGCTGTTTCCTGAAGTCTACAATTATCTCCATTGTTTTGTTGAGTGAGAAGTTATATTCCTTACACCACAATCCGAGAGCCCTCACCTCCTCCCTCCTCGTCGTTGTTGGTCTGCAAACTTGATGATGGCCACGCAGTTATGGGTGAACAGGGAGTACAGGAGTGGGCTGAGCACGCACCCTTGTGGGGCCCTGGGTGTTGAAGACGACTGACCACCTGGGGGTGGCCCGTCGGGAAGTCCAGGACCCAATTACACAGGGCGGGGTTGAGACCCAGGGCCTCAAGCGTAATGATGAGCTTGGGGCGTACTATGGTGTTGAATGCTGAGCTATAGTCAATGAACAGCATTCTTACTTACAGTGGGGAGAACAAGTATTTGATACACTGCCGATTTTGCAGGTTTTCCTACTTACAAAGCATGTAGAGGTCTCTAATTTATATCATAGGTACACTTCAACTGTGAGAGACGGAATCAAAAATCCAGAAAATCACATTGTATGATTTTTAAGTAATTCATTTGCATTTTATTGCATGACATAAGTATTTGATCACCTACCAACCAGTAAGAATTCCGGCTCTCACAGACCTGTTAGTTTTTCTTTAAGAAGCCCTCCTGTTCTCCACTCATTACCTGTATTAACTGCACCTTTTTGAACTCGTTACCTGTATAAAAGACACCTGTCCACACACTCAATCAAACAGACTCCAACCTCTCCACAATGGCCAAGACCAGAGAGCTGTGTAAGGACATCAGGGATAAAATTGTAGACCTGCACAAGGCTGGGATGGGCTACAGGACAATAGGCAAGCAGCTTGGTGAGAAGGCAACAACTGTTGGCGCAATTATTAGAAAATGGAAGAAGTTCAAGATGACGGTCAATCACCCTCGGTCTGGGGCTCCATGCAAGATCTCACCTCGTGGGGCATCAATGATCATGAGGAAGGTGAGGGATCAGCCCAGAACTACACGGCAGGACCTGGTCAATGACCTGAAGAGTGCTGGGACCACAGTCTCAAAGAAAACCATTAGTAACACACTACGCCGTCATGGATTAAAATCCTGCAGCGCACGCAAGGTCCCCCTGCTCAAGCCAGCGCATGTCCAGGCCCGTCTGAAGTTTGCCAATGACCATCTGGATGATCCAGAGGAGGAATGGGAGAAGGTCATGTGGTCTGATGAGACAAAAATAGAGCTTTTTGGTTTAAACTCCACTCGCCGTGTTTGGAGGAAGAAGAAGGATGAGTACAACCCCCAGAACACCATCCCAACCGTGAAGCATGGAGGTGGAAACATCATTCTTTGGGGATGCCTTTCTGCAAAGGGGACAGGACGACTGCACCGTATTGAGGGGAGGATGGATGGGGCCATGTATCGCAAGATCTTGGCCAACAACCTCCTTCCCTCAGTAAGAGCATTGAAGATGGGGCGTGGCTGGGTCTTCCAGCATGACAACGACCCGAAACACACAGCCAGGGCAACTAAGGAGTGGCTCCGTAAGAAGCATCTCAAGGTCCTGGAGTGGCCTAGCCAGTCTCCAGACCTGAACCCAATAGAAAATCTTTGGAGGGAGCTGAAAGTCCGTATTGCCCAGCGACAGCCCCAAAACCTGAAGGATCTGGAGAAGGTCTGTATGGAGGAGTGGGCCAAAATCCCTGCTGTAGTGTGTGCAAACCTGGTCAAGAACTACAGGAAACGTATGATCTCTGTAATTGCAAACAAAGGTTTCTGTACCAAATATTAAGTTCAGCTTTTCTGATGTATCAAATACTTATGTCATGCAATAAAATGCACATTAATTACTTAAAAATCATACAATGTGATTTTCTGGATTTTGTTTTAGATTCCGTCTCTCACAGTTGAAGTGTACCTATGATAAAAATTACAGACCTCTACATGCTTTGTAAGTAGGAAAACCTGCAAAATCGGCAGTGTATCAAATACTTGTTCTCCCCACTGTATGTTATCCTCTTGTCCAGATGGGATAGGGCAGTGTGCAGTGTGATGGCGATTACATCGTCTGTGGACCTATTGAGGCAGTAAGCAAATTGAAGTGGGTCTAGGGTGACCGGTAAGGTGGAGGTGAAATGATACTTGACTAGTCTCTCAAAGCAGTGAGTGCTACGGGGCGATAGTCATTTAGTTCAGTTACCATTGCATTCTTGGGTACAGAAACAATGGTGGCCATATTGAAGCATGTGGGGACAGCAGACTGGGATAGGGAGAGATTGAATATGTCTGTAAACACACCAGTCAGCTGGTCTGCGAATGCTCTGAGGATGCAGCTAGGGATGCCACCTGGGCCGGCAGCCTTGAGATGGTTAACAAGTTTAAATGTCTAATTCTAATTAATTAAAAAGAATAATTCAACTTAATTGTGTTAATTTATTATGTGTCTGAGATTGTTTTAAATGGTATCTGTGAAAGACAAACAATTTAGTGTACATTTTGTTTACTTTCTGCTCACTTTATTGCATTAGTGAGCCCTCAAATGATACTTTAGCCTAATTTGCTACATAGGTCATCTGCCTTTTTTGCAATTATTTTGCATTGGACAAAAGATGTAACCCACAAATGTTGGCTTAGGTTTTTTTGCCAAACTAACAATGTCTTACTATATTTAAATTCTTTTATTTGATTTCAACTAACTTGTTTTAATTCAATTAAGTTACGTCAGCAATGGAGAAGGAGAGCCCACAGTCCTTGGTTGTGGCTGCGTCGGTGGCGCTGTGTTATCTTCAAAGCGGGCAAAGAACATGTTTAGCTTGTCTGGCAGCAAGACGTCGGTGGTTGGATTTCCTTTTATAGTCCGTGATTGACTCTAAACACTGCCACATACGTCTCATGTCTGAGCAGTTGAATTGTGACTCCATTTTGTCTCGATATTGACGTTTTACCTGTTTGGTTGCCTTGTGGAGGGAACGACTACTCTGTTTGTATTCTGCCATATTCCCAGTCACCTTGCCATGGTTAAATGTGGTGCTTGGTGCTTTCAGTTTTGCGTGAATGCTGCCATCTATCCATGTTTTCTGGTGAGGGTAGGTTTTAATAGTCATAGTGTGTACAACATCTCCTATACACTTCTTGATGAAATCAGTAACCATCTCAGTGTACACGTCAATATTATTCTAGGAAGCTATCCGGAACATATCCTAGTCCCCGTGATCGAAACAATCTTGAAGCGTTGATTCCGATTGGTCAGACCAGCATTGAATAGTCCTTAGCATGGGTGCTTCCTGTTTGAGTTCATGCCTATAGGAAGGGAGGAGCAAAATGGAGTTGTGGTTAGATTTGCCGAAAGGAGGGAGGGAGAGGGCCTTGTATGTATCCCGGAAGTTAGAGTAGCAGTGGTCCAGTGCGAGTGCTACAGTCAATATGCTGTTAGAATTTGCTTTGTGAAAATCCCTAGCTACAATAAACACAGCCTCAGGATATATGGTTTCTAGTTTGCATAAAGTTCAGTGAAGTTCCTTGAGGGTCGTCGTGGTTTCGGCTTGAGGGGGGATATACACAGCTGTGACAATAACCAAAGAGAATTCTCTTGGGAGATTATACGGTCGGCATTTGATTGTGAGGAATTCTATTTCTATAGTCTGGGTTGGCGCCCCCCCTTGGTTTGTGCTGTGGTGGAGATCTTTGTGGGCTATACTCGGCCTTGTCTCAGGATTGTAAGTTGGTGGCTGAAGATATCCCTCTAGTGGTGCGGGGGCTGTGCTTTGGCAAAGTGGGTGGGGTTATATCCTTCCTGTTTGGCCCTGTCCGGGGGTATCATCGGATGGGGCCACAGTGTCTCCTGACCCCTCCTGTCTCAGCCTCCAGTATTTATGCTGCAGTAGTTTGTGTCGGGGGGCTAGGGCCAGTTGGTTATATCTGGAGTACTTCTCCTGTCTTATCCAGTGTCCTGTGTGAATTTAAGTATGCTCTCTCTAATTCTCTCCTTCTCTCTTTCTTTCTCTCTCTCGGAGGACCTGAGCCCTAGGACCATACGTCAGGACTACTGGGCATGATGACTCCTTGCTGTCCCCAGTCCACCTGGCCTTGCTGCTGTTCCAGTTTCAACTGTTCTGCCTGCAGTTATGGAACCCCTACCTGTCCCAGACCTGCTGTTTTCAACTCTTAATGATCGGCTATGAAAAGCCAACTGACATTTATTCCTGATTATTATTTGACCATGCTTGTCATTTATGAACATTTTGAACATCTTGGCCATGTTCTGTTATAATCTCCACCCGGCACAGCCAGAAGAGGACTGGCCACCCCTCATAGCCTGGTTCCTCTCTAGGTTTCTTCCTAGGTTTTGGCCTTTCTAGGGAGCTTTTCCTAGCCACCGTGCTTCTACACCTGCATTGCTTGCTGTTTGGGGTTTTAGGCTGGGTTTCTGTACAGCACTTCGAGATATTAGCTGATGTACGAAGGGCTATATAAAATAAGCTTGATTGATTGATATTTCAGGTGAACAAAAGGACTTGAGTTCCTGTATGTTGATACAATTGCACCATGAGTCGTTAATCATGAAACATACACCCCCGCCCTTCTTCTTCCCAGAGAGTTGTTTATTCCTGTCAGCGCGATACACTGAGAATCCAGTTGGCTGTACCGGTTCTGACAAGATATCCCGATAGAGCCACGTTTCCGTGAAACAGAGTATGTTACAATCCCTGATGTCTCTGTGGAAAGCAACTCTTGCCCTGATCTCGTCAACTTTGTTATCTAGGGACTGGATATTAGCGAGTAATATATTCGGAAGCGGTGAAGGGTGCGCGCGCCTCCTAGGTCTGACTAGAAGACTGCTCCAGCTCCCTCTCCTCTGGCGGCGTTGTTTTAGGTCGGCCTCTGGAATCAGCTCAAATTCCGAAATGGATGACCGTTCAAAACGTATTTTTCCAGTCGGAGCCTGTTTTTTCCCCCGAGGTCCCAGTTGTCTTGAACTCACTGAAGTCAAGTTTTCGCAGTTCTGAGTTAACTGTTGTTTTGAGCGAGGCACAAATCATGCTTCATTGACAGCATGGCAAAGTTGAATGTTAATTATTTTAAACTTGGAAAAGAGATACTTAATCCAAGATTTGGTTCCACACAGCCAGTCCACTGAATAGCAGGCTAGAGATTGCTTTGCAATGCTTGCAGTTAGCCACTGACTCCTTCCAAACTACTCATTGTTCAATTTGCGATTTCCAACTTGTTGTGAAATGTTTATATCCAATGGCCGTTGAGCACCGATACGTTTAAGCTATAATTTCTCTTCATATGGCAAGGATTAACAATATTTGCCAGTAGATTGTCGACTTGATTCATGATGATGACTGCTAGCTAAGATTTTGAAAGTATGATTTTGACATGATCAGTCCAATCAATGCGGTAGATATAACGTAATTTGACATCCTTTTATCTGTGGCCAATGACCTTGAGACCTCCTTGGATGGGCACTTCGAGTGTAACTCTATGGCAGAACCCAAGGGGCTTGAATTTTCCAACTCTACCCTTAGACTTGGCAGTCACGTTGAGCTAATCACGGCGCAACTAGAGAACATTACCAACACCTGCGCTCCGTATATTCCCGCTGGCTGCCTCACCACCACAGAAAGCATTGAGCTTAGGTGGCTGGAGTCTAAATCTTTTCCAGTCCTTCCTGATTTGGGATGGGGTCGTCCGACATGATTGTGTTCAAGTGCTTTTGAAGTCTGAACAATTCTTCATTATAATGTCAGTTAGCTTGCTTAACATTGACAGTATGTCAAAAATGTATTTGTTGTAATCTTTGGTTGAAAGTGGGTAAAAGGTCAGTGGAGAAACATCAACATTTCATCATTTTATCAGAGTTTGCCACTTGTAATTCCGACTTCAAGTAGAATTTCTAGGAGGTTCCGATAACTCTGACACAGCATAAGGCGAAAGGTCAGGTCATAGGTTAGGTTTAAACGTAGATTCTGCGAGATGACGTAGATGCACAAAGTAAACAGTTATAGCACAGGAGGTTGGTGACACCTTAATTGGTGAGGAAGGGTTCGTGGCAATGGCTGGAGCGGAATGGTCTCCATGTTTTTGATGCCATTCCATTTGCTCCGTTCCGGGAAATTATTATGAGTCATCCTCCCCTCAGCAGCCTCCACTGAGATTTATTAGGTACATTTCCGCAACAACCAGTAGCGTTGAAGGCGAGACTAAACTTCTTCACTCTTTTGATCCGGTAGCTACCACGTTGAAGCAGTGTGAAGCGTACCTGTGCACATGCTCGGATACTCTGTGTGAGAACAATGTCTTGCGTCTCATCTCAATCTGCGGTGCTGCAACATCACGCTTAGTCAACCTTTAAATTAGTGTGACCTGCCAGGTTCAGAAGCTTAAACTCCATTTGAAAAAACCTAGAAAACCCCATTCAATTTTTGCCCAAAATGTGGAGAAAAAAACCTAGAACTGAACATAAATCTGAACATATTTTAGTTCGTTTTGGAGTCAATGATAATTGTTCCAGTATAGTTTCAGTATTTTAAATGGGTTTGAATGATAGGGCAACATTTAGATTTCCGCCTAAAAAAACATTATTATTTTTTCATGAGATGACCATTAACAAACTGGTAATGCTGCATAATTTTAGAAAGGTCTGGAACTCACCTTTCTGGTAATTAAAAAATAAATAAATGCTGAGGTGTATTCCCTTTTAAGGGTACAAGCTCAAGTACCCTACCCTTCAAAAGTTTACCTACAAAAGCATCCCGGAGTCACCTCGTCACTGTTGACATTGAGACTGGTGTTTTGCTGCAACTTTTTAATGAAGCTGCCAGTTGAGGACTTGTGAGACGTCCGTTTCTCAAACTAGACACGCTAATGTACTTGTCCTCTTGCTTAGTTGTGCACCGAGGCCTCCCACTCCTCTTTCTGTTCTGGTTAGAGCCAGTTTGCACTGTTCTGTGAAGGGAGTAGTACACAGCGTTGTGTATATTTTGGTGTATATTTTTTTGTGTATATTTTTTGGGTAAACTCAGATTCTCTTTATCTAATAGTTGACTTTGGTTGAAGATCTGATAACATTCGATATAACAATATGCAAAAATAGTGAAAATCAGAAAGGGGGCAAATACTTTTTCACAGCACTGTAGAAGCAACAGTCATTTTTCATACTTTGGTCATCATACTTTGGTTTCTTAAAAGATCATAACATTTCATGAAACACATGGTTTTGACT
The DNA here is from genome assembly GCF_045679555.1 of Salvelinus alpinus. Lineage (NCBI taxonomy): Eukaryota > Metazoa > Chordata > Actinopteri > Salmoniformes > Salmonidae > Salvelinus > Salvelinus alpinus. Next base: position 55,827,146 of record NC_092086.1, on the reverse strand, counting down.
GTTCATGAACTTTAATGTTGCACAAACTCAAGATAGAAAGGATATAGGCTAATACCCAATGTAAACATCCACGCACCACTCCCTCCTTATAAGGATGTTTTCAGACCCTTCAACCACATTTATTTAGGTCTAGCATTAGTTTAAAGATCAATATTTACCCGAAATATGAATGGCATTAATTACATTGTATAGAAGATAAAAGTGACTCCAAACAAAAAACAAAATTCTGTCAGTTTTATTGTTTCAAGACATTAAGTTAAATATGCATTTGTGTGTTATTAAAAAGGATGCATCATATGTGATATAGCAGTGGTTGATTTTAGTTGATAAATCTATTATACTTTTATATCAGAAATGATGATGAAATTATATCAATTAAAGAAAGATAGAAATGACAAAAACATGAAGTTATAAAATCAACCATATAGTAACCTAAACATTATACTGAAACATTGCATTACAATACACTATCAATATTAAACTGTCAAATTATTCAGATCAGTAATGTGGTGCTAACCGTTGCCTGGCTTGGAGCAGAAAAATAGGCCTAGAGAACACAATTTCAACAAGAAAAAGAACAATGTATTCACGGAGGCCCAATTCTCAAGGGATGAGAGGAGTGTATTGAGGAGGCAGGTGGTTCTGTTGAAACCCTGTACCCATATCGCCTCCCTCAGGACCCTTTGGGTAGTTCACAGTCTGTAGAAACAACACAGTACATATATGACCTTAACTACTGTATAGTTATGTTTCAAATGGCACCCTATTCCCAATATATAGTGCTCTACTTATGACCAAAGCCCGCACCATATACCCTATATAGTATACTGGGCCAAAGTAGTGCACTATATAGGGATTAGGATGCCGTTTGGGTTGCATCCTGATAAAAAAAAGCAACAGTACACATGCTCAGTATCTTTAAATTAAACTGATTACTTACTGGGTTGAGCCTGTAGAGTGCCAATAATGCATGATCATCACATCCTTGCAAGGTTATTATATAGTTTTTACGTTTTAAATTACATGTATTCGTTTTCAATGTTTATTTTGAATTTAGTGTCAGTTAGGTTTTCAGAGCTATATTGTTCGTTTAAATTTAGTTTACGTTGAATTAAAACATTTATATTTCGTTATTATATTATTCATTTTGTATTTTTAGTGTTAGGTACAGAATCAAATCTAATTTGATACATGCTTCGTAAACAACAGGTGTAGACTAACAGTGAAATGCTTATTTACGGGTCCTTCCCAGCAATGCAGAGAGAAAAATAGAAAAGGTTTTGAAAAATAATAAAACAAGGAATAAATACACAATGAGTAATGCTAACATGGCTATATACACGGGGTACCCGTAACCCTGCACAGAGTCGATGTTCAGGGGTACGAGGTAATTGAGGTAGATATGTGCATATAGGTAGGGGTAAAGTGGACCAGGCAACACAATAGATAATAAGCAGTAGCAGCAGCGTAGGTGATTAATCAAAAGAGTTTGTGAAAAAGGGGGTCAATGCAGATAGTTCGGGTAGCTATTTGGTTAACTATCTAGCAGTCTTATAGCTTGGGGGTTGAAGCCGTTCAGGGTCCTGTTGGTTCCAGACATGGTGCATCCGTACCGCTTGCCATGTGGTAACAGAGAGAACAGTTTATGACCTGGGTGGCTGCAGTCTGAATATGTTTAAGGCCTTCTACCACCGCCTGGTATAGAGGTCCTAACAGGTCACTGCTATTCTCCTTATAGGCTGTTTCATCGTTGTCAGTGATCAGGCCTACCACCGTTGTGTCATCAGCAAACTTGATGATGGTGTTGGAGTTGTGCGTGGCCACGCAGTTGTGGGTGAACAGGGAGTACAGGAGGGGACTGTAGCAAAAATCAAAAGAGATCAGACCCCTCCCTCAGTAACCGGTCCAGATCCAAAGCTACACCCGTGGGCTCTAGGACCAACTATTGACTGGGGAATGACTGCCACAACAGAAATCAACCAGCAGAGGGAGCCAAATGGACAGGATCTAAAAGAACTGGACATAAAACAAGAACCAATCGGCATGAAGACTGAGGGAGAGTGGTATGAACAGCTCTACCAAACCGACGCCCCAACGGAAGAAGACTTATGGGCATCAGTGCTGAAAGACTTAACATTGGACTGAGTCCCACCAAAGTTTGAGTATACTGCAAGAGAAGTGGCACAATGTGATAAAATTGATTGCACTCCCAAGTGTCTTCCCCAAACTGAGTATCTAAGAGAGGTATAAAAGAAGGAGAGGTCAGTGCCTAGGGCATGATCCTCGCTATACATGATTTTGATATCATAGAGAATCATCAGACAAGGTAAATTACTTTTCACTATACTCTGCTTGTATTGACTACTTTGACATTAAGGCACGGGCAATATATTGACTGGTATATCTTGAGAATTGTGTTGTATCCTGGAAAATCACTCCATTTATAAAGAGTAAAAGGACGCGGTTGTGTAGGAGAGAAATCTCCTGGAGAGCAACAAGTTCTATCTTTTGGAGTACCAGAGACAATTTCAGTTTGAAGGATTGAAAAAGCCCAGATATAAGTAAGCCTCGTAGAGAGCCAAGGGTCATCAGAAAGGGGTCCATATCTAGGCAGTAGGCAGTGAAAATTGTGACCATAAGAAATTTGGAGACAATAAGAGATTGAAATATTATACACAGCAGAGGCTGCCAATATCACTCTTATAGACACCAGTTTCGGGAAGGACCGAGGGAATAGAGCATTAAGGTAAATATATTGTTATTTGCTTTGTTTAAGAGTTATAAGAAGTGTTTAAGCTGATTATATTTGCAATATTATCTGGCACAGCATAACGCATTAAGGATTGATTGAGCATTATTGATGTATTAGGACTGTATAACCATTTAACTGTAATAACGTGTATAAGACAAAAAACAGAGTGACTTAATAAAAGCTTGAAACTTTGACAACTAGGCCAGAGTAACGTTCTGTAGAGCAAACGCCTCTGACACTCTCACTGAACGGAAAGTGACCCTGGTTATAGGTTAAAGTGATTGCACTAAAGAATATTTCATTGTGTGGACAATAATATATCTTTGGAAAAGTCAAACATATAACAATACTAGTTTCCAAGTGACTACTAGCTGACGAGCATAATAACTAACGGAAGATTAGTTATTAGGTATTGATATATAAGAGAGGAAGACACTAGGTAAGGGAGTAAAGGAAGAATCTATAAACATAAAGTAATAAAGTACTCATCTATCCAAGGCCCCACACTAGACCAGGGAAATAAGGGAGTGACAACGTGAACGAAGGAACAAACCCAACTCACGCGAAGGGCCAGTACGAATAAATAGAAGGGTTGGTAGGGCCGCACGGCTAGGCCCTTGTTACACCGAAGTAACTAAAATCCTAAAGTACTCTGCCTAGCCAGAGGACGGAGGCTTTTGCTGCAGGAGACGGGCAAAAGTCAGCACCGTGACCTACCCTCACCACCTGGGGCGGCAAGTCTGGAAGTCCAGGATCCAGTTGCAGAGGGAGGTGTTCAGTCCCAGGGACCTGAGATTGTAGTGTACTATGGTTTTGAATAGAGATTGCGTCATCTGTGGATCTGTTGGGGTGGTATGCAAATTGGAGTGGGTCCAGGGTGTCTGGGATGATGGTGTTGATTTGAGACATGGCCCGCTTTTCAAAGCATTTCATGGTTACAGATATGAGTGCTAAGGGGCAATAGTCATTTAGACAGGTTAGCTTGGTGTTCTTGGGCACAGGGACTATGGTGGTCTGCTTCAAGGTATGTAGGTATTACAGACGGAGTCAGGGAGAGGTTGAAAATGGAAATTAAGACACTTGCCAGCTGGTCAACACATGCTCTGATTATGCACTCTTTCAATCCGTCTGTGAATCCGTCTTTGAATGTTAACCTGTTTAAAAGGTCTTACTTATAGTCGTCCGGAAAAGCCGGTGCTCTCATGCATGGTTCAGTGTTTCTTGACTTGAAGCGAGCATAGAAGGCATTTAGCTAATTTTGTAGGCTTGTGTCACTGGGCAGTTTGTGGCTGGGTTTCCCTTTGTAGTCCATGATAGTTTGCAAGCCCTGCAGAGCATAATAAGATTCAATCTCAGTCCCGTATTGATGGTTTGCCTGTTTGATGACTTGAGGAGGCTCTAGCCTTTAGCTCAGTATGGATGTTGCCTGTAATCCATGGCTTCTGGTTGGTATATGTACGTACAGTCACTGTGGGGACAACGTTGTCAATGGACTTATTAATGAAGCCGGTAACTGATGTGATTAACATTGAGGAGTTTGATGAATTCCGGAACATATTCCAGTCTGTGCTAGCAAAATCGTCTTGTAGCTTAGCATCCGCTTCATCGGACCACTTTCGTATTAAGCTCTTCACTGGTACTTCCTGTTTGAGTTTTTGCTTGTAAGCAGGAATCAGAAGGATAGAGTTATGGTCAGATATAGAACAGAGGTTAGGGGCGGTTTATTTGCTTGCCAACATAGTCTTGTCAGGATGCCGGCTCGTTTGGCTTCTCTTGTGCCGTCACTTCCTCTTGAGTCCCGGGGCCTGGTCTGGAGTAAGCAGAACGTTCAGAGCTGCCGACCTCTTTGAAGTAGAAATTGCCATCCAATTCGAGGTTAGTGATCTATGATCTGATTTCCAGAAGCTGTTTTTGGTCATAGGAAATGACAGAGACATTATGTACAGCAAAAGTTACCATCAATGTAAAAAAATAAAACACAATAATAGCAGAATTGGTCAGTAGCCCGTAAAATGTTTGCTATCCACTGCAGTGCCATCTGGTACCCAGAAAGCATGGCGTGGGAGGATAGGAGCCATTTGGATTGTATAGTTTTTGAGTGCTTTTTGGGATATCACTTCTTGCAAACGGGCAGAAGTAACACATAATGTGATGGGTCAGGTCATAGGTTTGGTTAGCCCTTTTGGGCTCCCGAGTGGCGCAGCGGTCTAAGGCACTTCATCTCAGTGTTAGACTACAGACACCCTGGTTCGAATCCAGCTGTATCACAACTGGCCGTGATTGGGAGTCCCATAGGGCGGCGCACAATTGGCCCAGCGTTGGCTGGTGTAGGCCGTTCATTGTAAATAAGAATTTGTTCTTAACTGACTTGCCTAGTTAAATAAAGGTTAAATAAATGTAAAAAAAAAATTATCTGTACATTGGAGTCATTCCATGTCCCTTTTGAATAGCTGAGGTGATTTGGTCAAGTGTAAAATGCTCCATCTACAAACAATTGATTCTTGATTGCGATGTGGTTTTGGATACCATGAACACTCAGTTAAATTGTCATCCAAAAATAACCGTAGAAATACAAAAAGATACACTTACTGTTTTCTGTTTTACCACACATTTCCACTGAGGTTTTTTGTGTAACACAAACTGTAAACCCCAATGTGCTGTCATTGCTATTTTATTTTAAGAAACCTGTTGCACTTAATATTCCAGAGTACAGTTACTTGGTGATTTTGTTGTCATTACTCAAATCTGGACCCTGTAGAGCAGGGGTGTCAAACTCAAATACCCAGTGGGCCAAAATGTAAAACCTGAACAAAGTTGCGGGCCAACATTGAACAAATGAACCTTTTAATATGGACCCAAACAAGTTTTGCTTTAACATTGAATATGGAACAAGCATCGCTTATTACCATACAATATATAATTTAATAGTGGAGACATGCAAAATCGAATTTCAAATGAAAAAACACATCAATGGCATTCATTTATTAAATAAATAAAATTTAAATAAAAATCGTATGCCTCTTTTCTATTTGCAGCCTTCTGATTTAAATACCAAAATAAACATTTTCTCCACTGGCTAATAATTTTACAAATAAAATGATAATAAATCAATCAACCATTCAAGCCCATTAAAGGGCCGGGCTGATTTTGCGATCTCTGCTGCCACTATATAACTAGCCTTTACAGCAGCCTCACTTTGTGATGTGGCTTTTTTGAACATATTCTGTTGTGAAACCAAACTTCTTTTCATTTCCTCTACTTTCTGGCTCCTTTGAGTCATGTCCAGGTCCTTGTATTTGTCATGGTGTTTCGTTTCATAGTGTCGTCTAATGTTGTACTCCTTACTTACAGCCACGTTGACTCCACCAACAAGACAAACAGGTTTGTCTTTTACATATGTAAACAGATATTCTGCCTCCCACTTGTCCAGAAAGCTCCTGTTTTCTGCCTTTCTTTTCGCCATTTTTGGGAAGGGATAGCGCGCTGACAGTTGTAGCGTCTATGTTGCTATGACTACTGTCACAGAGGAGAGGGCGTTTCTGGGTCCTGTCCTGATTGGCGCGCGAAAACAACAGCAGAGCATTAAGGGATTCGTAGTATTAGCGGTGAATGCGCTGTATAATACCGGCGGGCCAGCTCTAGTAGTAATTTGGTATTGTCTCGCGGGCCAAATATAATTACCCCGCGGGCCAGATTTGGCCCGCGGGCCAGAGTTTGACACCCATGCTGTAGAGGGACCAGATTTGAGTTATGTCAACTTGAAAATTCTGAGTAACCCCCCCCCCCCCCCCCCACTACCAGTGTGCCTTTTCAAGTGAATTGTAGAGTTACCACCCATAACTGTATTTGTTAGTGACAGAGATGTGGTTGTTACATTTTTCACTTTCACTCTGTGACCTTCACCTGTGAGTTGCAAGGCAAATGTTATCATTATATTTAAACTTCATGAAAACACACGAGGCCTATCTTTACCCTATTTCAGTGGCCTGAAATGCATGGTTACAGACCACATGAGGCCTGCAAGTAAGGTTGCAAATTTCCAGTAACATTCCCAAATTGCAACTGAGATTTCTGAAAAACCTGGGAAATTTACATGAAATTTGCCACCCTACCTCATGCTCTACTGCATGTAGATTTTTGGGGGAGGAATAAAAAAAAAATGCATGTACCTTGATTGATTCATCTTGTGCTACACAAAGATAAATAACATTACACATTTTCTAAACTAATCCAATCATTTAGTTCGATTTTTTGCTTCCATTACTGAAATGGTTGTTCTAGTTTATTAATAAATGGCTTAGGTTGTCTCCTAACCCTGGCAGTAGTTATTCATTCAGGTTGCAGGTGATTAAAATGTTAAACTGTTGAATATTGTAACTCTGTAACATCACATTGCAAGCCAGCATAATCTGATTAGCAGGTAGAGCATGCTGGGGGATAAAATCACAACTTAAAAAAGTAGAGTTGTGTGACTTCTCATTTAGTTGAGTCAGTACCACATTAATATTTTAATAATAATGTAAGGACCGACGCTGGAGTCAAGAAGCAGGTACGGGGTGTCAAACATTTAATGAGGAACAGACAAGGAACAAGACAGGAACAGCGTCAGCACACAGGTAACAAAAACGACATACAAACATTAATGTGAAAACGGGAAACAGAGCTGGGGGACAGACAGATATAGGGAAGGAAATAACAAAGGTGAAAGGTTTCTTTCTTTCCTTCCGAGTTTCCATTAGCTCCGGAAGTGCAATGCAAAACACCTCTATGGGAATCTGTGTTAAAACAGCGCAGAGTAAGTGTGTCTTTTGTATTTGTAAAATCATTTTGGGGTGATATGAAAGTAAAATTTTCCAAAACCGTATTGCACGCAGTGATTATTAACGGTTAGACAGAGCATCGGGAAAGTTTAACACGTTGGCCCTGCTGTGGTCAATTGTTCAAATTAGATCCCTATGGCTGTATCGGCTTGGGTTCTCAAGAGCTAAGGTTAGGTTAAAATTATAAAGTCACAAATGGCAAAAATCACCAGGGGCTAATCGTTTAGTTGAAAATTGTTGTGTTTTAGTAACTTTGATTAGCAGATGGTTCTGTTTGACTGTTTTTAAGGTGATGGAAAAGTGTTCTAATGATGTATATAAACCCTGGATTGTATTAGCCATTGAGAGCTTTGAGGTTTAGCTCACATAATACAATGCGAAAGTATGCATTAAGGTGTCTGTAATAGAATAGACATGTCAAAAACGAATGTAGACATTAATAAATGCATTTCGATAGTTTACAAAATCTTATTTACATTGGAGGAGGAAAGCCAAGATGGCTGTGCGGTGGCTTCAATACAGCAACCCCTGTCAGTCATACAGGGTTTATACACATTGGTTCTATCACATGCAACGACGTCAAGGATTTTAATTGGACGATGCTTAAACTTCAACTCAAACGTTTTCTAATGTTCGCAAGTACGGACCCACAGAATTTCATACAGTGACCAATGCTTTGGTGATTACACAATTTGATATTAAAGTTTTCGGCAGTGGAAATGTAAAAAATTACCCCAGAAACTCAGTAACTACGACTCTGGGGAGATCTTTTTAATTCAAATTTTAGATAACGAGTAGCCTCCAAAAGATGTCATACCTCGTAGTTGTTCTGAGGAGGGTAAGGTGCGTTGCTTGGAGTCATGCTGCCATGAGGTACCGGTATTTGATTCCCAATGATGAACACTTGCTAAAAGACAGACATGTCAATTTTAAGTCCATTTCTAGTAATTCATTATCAAATATACAGGTGTCATGACTGCTCAGTGCTCTTACAGTTGCCAGAACATACACTATATATACAAAAGTATGTGGACACCCCTTCAAATTAGTGGATTCGGCTATTTCAGCCATACCCGTTGCTGTCAGGTGTATAAAATCGAGCACACAGCCATGCAATCTCCATAGACAAACATTGGCAGTAAAATGGCCTTACTGAAGAGCTCAGTGACTTTCAACGTGGCACCGTCATAGGATGCCATCTTTCAACAAGTCTGTTCATCAAATTTCTGCCCTGCTAGAGCTTCCCCGGTCAACTGTAAGTGCTGCTATTGTAAAGAGGAAATGTCTATGAGCAACAACAGCTTGGCCACGAAGTGGTAGGCCACACAAGCCAAGTGCTGTCATCGGTTGCAACACTAACCACGAGTTCCAAACTGCCTCTGGAAGAAATGTCAGCACAAGAACAGGTTAATTAGGAGCTTCATGAAATGGTTTCCATGGACACGCAGCCTCACACAAGCCTAAGATCACCATGCGCAATGCTAAAGATCGGTACCCGCCCGAATGCATTGTGCCAACTGTAAAGTTTGGTGGAGGAGGATTAATGGTCTGGGGCTGTTTACTATGGTTTGGGGCAGGCTAGGCCCCATACTTCCAGTGAGGGGAAATCTTAACACTACAGCATACAATGACATTCTAGAAGATTCTGTGCCTCCGACTTCGTGGGAACAGTTTGGGCAAGGCCCTTTCCTGTTTCAGCAAGACAATGCCCCCGTGCACAAAGCGAAGTCCATACAGAAATGGTTTGTCGAGATCGGTGTGGAAGAACTTGACTGGCCTACACAGAGCCCTGACCTCATCCCCATCGAACACCTTTGGGATGAATTAGTACTCGGACTGTGAGCCAGGCATATTCGCCCAACAGCAGTGCCCAACCTCACTAATGCTCTTGTGGCTGAATGGAAGCAAGTCCCCGCAGCAATGTTCCAGCATCTAGTGGAAAGCCTTCCAGGAATAGTGGAGGCTGTTATAGCAGCAAAGGGGGGACCAACTTCATATTAATGCCCATGATTTTGGAATGAGATGTTCAACTAGAAGTTGTCCACATACTTTTTGTCATGTGCACTTAACTTTGCTTTATTTTTTATAATGTCTTCAATATAGTAAGACTTACAACGGGGTCTGAAATTATCGACACACTTGATATAGATGAGTAAAAATGACTGTATAAAAATACTGAGCTATAATGTATGCTCAAAACAATGGAGAAATTCTATTATTTTATACTAATACAAATGCAAAGTGAAAGAGATACTTTTTTTCTCTCAAAAAGGTAGTGGTTAACATGATTGACACCCCTGTTTCCAATACCTTTCAATATCTCACCTTGCGAGGATAACGACACGGAGGCCTTTTCTAAAATGTCCTGGTACTGGGTGTCATGACAATTTGCTTTGGAAAATCTAAGACTTCTAAGGAGCCAATGTCACCAGGTGAGTGTTTGGTAGCAAATAGACATAGCTCTTTACGCGCCTCAAACTTAGCAATGCTGGTTACCTTGAATGAATGAATGTTGACTGTAGTAATCCTTTGTATCTTCTTTGGCATTCATCGCTTTTTCTTGCATTGGTTTGCATTGATTTGATTGCGGTAGAAACGGTAAGCTCTCTCACCATCCACACACACCATACGTTCAAACACCTGTGTCTTTATCGATCACCTGATGTGTGTTTACCACCATTTGTCTGCCCCTAGTGGTCGGGAGTGTAATTGCCCGAATAATACCATAAGCTTCACCCAAATTGGCTCCAACACTCCGGCCCCTAATGGCGAACAACAATTACCCAATAAAGTGAAATGTGACTGAATCTTCCTTCACTTCTTCTGTGGGTCAAAGTTATTCACAGGTCCCTCTGTACCCTCTTGGGGTAGCAAGATCTTGGTAACAGGTCTGTCCAGTTCTCCTGTTCTGGTTTTAAGTCTCACAGACCGGACCAGACCCTTCTTGTCAGGGTAGGTTTCCAACACCTTTCCCATCAGCCACGACCCTCTCGGTGACCAGCTCAATATACGACCCCTTATGCTTTCTATTACCGTTAATTCTATCTCCAAAACTGTTGCTACAACAGCTGGGAAACGACATACCCCAATCTCTCTCACAGCAATGGCAAGTATGGATGGCGAATTTGGCAAAAGTGGCACAGCTCAAGGTGAAGAGGTGCATCAAGCCCGAAGACTTTGGAAAGCTAGAGCATGCAGAATTGCATCAGATGACATTCAGTATGGTTATGGAACTGTATCTTACTTAATGTTTTTTGTAAAGAAACAAGTACAGTACCAGTCAAAAGTTTGGACACACCTACTCATTCAAGGGTTTTTCTTTATTTTTACTATTTTCTACATTGTAGAATAATAGTGAAGACATCAAAACTATGAAATAACACATATGGAATCACATATGGAATCAACCAAAAAAAGTGTAAAACAAATCAAAAAATGTTTTAGATTTGAGATTCTTCAAAGTAGCCACCATTTGCTTTGATGACAGCATTGCACACTCTTGGCAAACTCTCAACCAGCTTCACCTGGAATGCTTTTCAAACAATCTTGAAGGAGTTCCCACAAGTGCTGAGCACTTGTAGACTGCTTTTCCTTCACTCTGCCATCCAACAACTCCCAAAACATCTCAATTGGGGTGAGGTCGGGTGACTGTGGAGGCCAGGTCATCTGATGCAGCACTCCATCTCTCTCCTTCTTGGTCAAATAGCCCTTACACAGCCTGGAGGTGTGTTGGATCATTTTCCTGTTGAAATCCAAATGATAGTCCCACTAAGCACAAACCAGATGGGATGCTGTATCGCTGCAGAATGCTGTGGTAGCCATGCTGGTTAAGTGTGTCTTGAATTCTAAATAAATCACTGACAGTGTCACCAGAATAGCACCCCCACCTCATCCATGCTTCATGGTGGGAAAACACATACAGAGATCATCCGTTCACCTGCTCTGCGTCTCACAAAGACACAGCGGTTGCAACCAAAATATTTGGACTCATCAGACCAAAGGACAGATTTCCACCTGTCTATGTCCTTTGTCCTTTGCTCGTGTTTCTTGGCCCAAGCAAGTCTCTTCTTCTTATTGGTGTCCTTTAGTAGTGGTTTCTTTGCAGCAATTTGACCATGAAGGCCTGATTCACGCAGTCTCCTCTAAGCAGTTTATGTTGAGATGTGTCTGTTACTTGAACTCTGTGAAGCATTTATTTGGGCTGCAATAGGCTGGTAACTCTAATGAACTAATCCTCTGCAGCAGAGGTAACTCTGGGTCTTCCTTTCCTGTAGCGGTCCTCATGAGAGCCAGTTTCATCATAGCGCTTGATGGTTTTTGTGACTGCACTTGAAGAAACTTTCAAAGTTTTTGAAATGTTCCGCATTGACTGGCCTTCATGTCTTAAAGTAATGATGGACTGTCATTTCTCTTTGCTTATTTGAGCTGTTCTTGCCATAATATGGACTTGGTATTTTACCAAATAGGGTAAACCATCTTCTGTATACCAACCCTACCTTGTCACAACACAACAGATTGGCTCAAATACATTAAGAAGGAAAGAAATTCCACAAATTAACTTTTAACAAGGCACACCTGTTAATTGAAATGCATTCCAGGTGACTACCTCATGAAGCTGGTTGTGAGAATGCCAAGCGTGTGCAAAGCTGTCATCAAGGCAAAGGGTGGCTACTTCGAAGAATCTTAAATATAAAATATATTTTGATTTGTTTAACACTTTTTTGGTTATTACATGATTCCATATGTGTTATTTCATACCATGTAGAAAATAGTGAAAAGAAAACCCTGAAATGAGTCGGTGTGTCCAAGCTTTTGGCTGGTACTGTGCATCTTCCGTTCATGCTGGGAAAAGAGAGAGATGCTCCTATGAATCAGAAACCCTTCCTAGGCTTGAGCTCATGGCTGCTGTGTTGGCGGCAAATTGTCATAACAAAAGCAAGAACCGTGAGCTCTCTCACCATCCACACACACGCCATATGTTCAAACACGTGTGTCTTTATAGAGCAGCTGGTGTGATTACCACCACCATTTGTCTTCCCCTAGTGGTCGGGAGTGTAATTGTCTAAAAAACACCATAATATAAGATACACCCAAATTGGCTCTAACACTGGGTAAAGTTCATGATGCACTTGACCTTAACAAGGGGCCCAGGACCAGTGGAAGAAAATTAGCCCAATAACATCAAAGATCCACCACCATATTTTACAGGTGTTATTTTCTGCTCTTGCGTTCTCATTTCGATGCCAAACTCACCACTGGTGTGTTTGGTCAATAAGCTATTTTCATGTCATCCAACAAATGTAAACGCCTGGAGTTTGTTAAACGGCATTGGCACTTGGATTGAACCCTGTGATTTGGTCAGATGACATGAACAAAGAGCTCTTTCGCCACACACACCAGTGGTGGGTTTGGTGTTGAAATAAGAATACATTAAGCAGAAAAGAACCCCATAAAATAAGTACAGACGAAGGATATCAATGATCTGGAAGTATTCTGTATGGATGAATGGTCTAAGATCCCTCCCAATGGGGTCTCCAAATCATAAAACATTTTAGAAAACGTGTCAGTGCTGTTATCCTTGCACAGTGAGGTATTGAAAACAGGGGTGTCATTAATATTAACCCATACCTGTTTGAAATAAAAAATACTACTTGTTAAGCAAAAACACTTTTTCTCTGAGCAATTGTATTAATACACATTTTTGGGCACATACGATGCATCTCAGTATTGTATTATTTATTTTAAACAGTCATTTTTGCTCATTTTTATCAAGGGTGTCAATAATTTCAGACCACACTGTATATGGAACTAGATTTCTGTCTAAATGTTGGACAACATTTTGACAGAAATCTATGTCCAAAGACTCACCTCAGGGGTGGAACGGCAGCACAGGCAGACAGCTCTGCAGGCGAATGACGAGACACAAATGGACACTATTAACTCCAGCAAGGAGAAAACAGCCAAAACACCTGATATTCCCTGGGACCTGACCTATAGACAGAGAGGAACAGGAAACAGCAGTTAACTAGACTACACCTCCATTTTGGAGCAATTATGTACAATTAAACTTTGACTCCTGTTTCACTGTGGGCTAACAAGAAGTATAAGTAATAGCATCTATATAGCATAGCATAGCATCTATATAGCAACTCAATAGCATCTAATTCACTATTGCTTGCATGTTCGAGATATCACATATCTGCTCCAAATGGAGTATAATTTAAACGAATAAAAAACATTAAACAGTACGTACATTAGTCTAGTAATACGATATTATAGGTGATAAATACCCCTTTACCGATTTACAAATATCTCCTGACCAAAGGAATAAGCATTTGGTATATACCCGATACTGTTGACAGACAGAGGACGTAGGGTAGTAGACATAGGATGGAGGGTAGTATGAAGGATTGCCTGGATAGTCACAGTAGTACACGGTCCCGTGTGGCTCAGTTGGTAGAGCATGGCGCTTGCAACGCCAGGGTTGTGGGTTCATTCCCCACGGGGGGACCAGGATGAATATGTATGAACTTTCCAATTTGTAAGTCGCTCTGGATAAGAGCGTCTGCTAAATGACTTAAATGTAAAATGTAAATGTACAAGAGGATCCCAGCACTGTCTAAAGAATGCAGAATGGTGCCAGTAAGAGCAGTAACTGTGGCGACAACATTCATTCCAAGGGAGCCTTTTACCTAAGGGACAGAGAGCAGAAAGAGAACATGGGAATGAATGATTGGTTGTGAAGAATGAAATGCAATATAAAATACAGTGTGTTGACAATCATTATTGCAAGTCTTTATTAAAGGGGCAATTCACAGTTGCTGAATCGTCAGTGCGGAAAGGAGGCAAACAAACAGATTGAATGAAAACATGAGTGCCTATATGTGAAGTAGATTCTATGTTTTTAAAATAGAGTGGAACTATATAAATCAAAAGCCTAAACTTTATTGAGGCAAAAATAGTTGATACTGACCAGACATTTGTTCAGTTTGTTGTCAGCAGCAACAGTTAGAGAGCCTGCAACTACATACTGAGAAGGAACAAGGAAGAGATTATACAAGCCTACATACCAAATGGCACCCTATTCTCTACATCGTACACTACAAAAGTAGTGCACTGTATAGGGAGTAGGGTACCATGTGGGACAAAAATATTTCTACAGTATGACCAAAGTTCAAAATCAAGTTTAATTACTCCCACATAGAAGTCAACAGAAACTGAAATGCATGAGTGTATGAACGGCACAGGCCTAGCCAAATACATATACATTGATAAAAGTAATTTGTTAAGTCATTCATTATACATTCAAGATTTTATATATTGAAATATTGAATTTTTTTATATAAAAAAAATTCCACATACTGTATTGTTTTTAATGCATTTCTTTTCAAAATATGACGATTCAATTATTAGGATGTTTTGTTTGCATCGCGACAGACAGGAAATGTAAGAAATTATTATTAGACAGAGCAGCTCACTCACAATGATAGATCCCCAGACAAATATTCCACTAAATCCTCCAATATTGTCTACTTGTGGTCCGGCAGTCATCACGATTCCTGTCAACAGCATCATCAAACCAATCATGATCTGTATGGTCTGTGAGAGAAAAACAAAGCAGAAAATTCATTTCTCTCTTCGTTCAAACAAAATGAAAAATCATTTTCAAATGATGTAAAACATAAATTCTTACTCCCAGCGCTTTTGGATGCCCTGCCCGGAAACTTCCCAGCACTGAAGAGACCGTCTGTCCCAGACAGTGAGGAGCAGATGCGACCCCTGCGACCCCAATCCCGTTCCCATAGGGGTAGACATGGGTGAATACCACCGCCCCGTTAGTGGTGGTTGTTTGAGAGCTGGACATCTTCACAGAGGACAGAAGGATGTTTGTAGTACAGTAAGAGGTGATATGGCTGGTCAGCGGTGTTTTGTTTAGCCTCCTGCAAAGTTTGTACTCTACCTGGGACTTCCAGATAATAATTTACCAGGAAATGTAATGCACAATAGGTGTATGCGTCAGCCACTAATCCGACTTTGAACACTCCCCATTAAATATGGGTGGGTGGTAGGCTGTGTGTGTCTGTGCTTACTGTATCATCTGTTTAGTTGACTAACTTCCTCATTGCTGAGCGACCTTTAGTTCCTTCTTTATTGTCATAACTTCCCATCTTGGGCTTGAAGTTCCTTGCCTATAGAACACAGGCTATAAAAGAAACTCATACACTTCCATGAAAGTTGCATAAGTTTCTTTTTCATGCTACATAGCATGGAAGTGTACACATTTATTTTGTTCTGTGCTGTATAGGTAACCATCTTCAAGGTGTAGTATAATAAAGTAATTTAATTTAACCAAATACTTTGCCCCTCTGTGGGGAGACATCCTGAATTAAAGAAGTAGGTGAAAGAACCGGAACTGTTTATTAGTGATTGTTGGTGAATGGACATTAGATAATCATGACAAACAAAAAAGAGCTTAGTAAAGTGGAGTGTATATAAATCCTGAGATATCATGTAAACATAAGCTCATGTCTATTCCTGCACCCCTCTCTTCCTCTTCTCCCCCCTCTCTCCCTCATCTTCCTCTTTTCCTTTTCTTCCCTCTCATCCTCTCCTCCCCTCCTGTCTCTTCCTCTCCTCTTTCTTCCAAGGTTTTTATAGTTTTGTGTTTTAAAAGTTGTAGAAACATCTCAAGGATGATCAATGGAAACAGGATGCACCTGAGCTCAATTTCAAGTCTCATTGAAAAGGGTCTGAGTACTTAAGTAAATAAGGTATATCTGTTTCATATTTGTAATAAATTAGCAAAAATGTGTAAAAAACAGTTTTCAATTTGTCATTATGGGGTATTGTTTGTAGATTGATGAGGAAAAAAATATTTAATCAATTTTAGAATAAGGATGTAACAAAATGTGTAAAAAGTGAAGGAGTCTGAATACTTTCCAAATGCACTGTATCTGGTCTAAAAAGGAAGGAAAATACAATCACGAGTATCAACTTTTGTAGACAATATACTGACGCACAGACAGTGCATTGCGCAAACAAAACAACCCTCACAATTTCAACTGGAATTACTTGGGTCTATTGCTGAACTTTTTGTTGAAAACAAATATTTGATTGCGAAGAGACTGTCACTGGCAAACATGGTTACAGACCCAACAACATTATATGGTATCTCCTCCTCATCAAGAAAAGCACATCAGCTAATTATAATACACAAAGTAAGCAAAACAATGAAATCATTCCAACATTGCCTAAAATGATGAATAAGATATTAATGACATAGACCTATATAAGCTATATAACAATTGAGATGTACAAACTATTGCATAAGGGAACGATGAGCGGATAACAGGCAAGCCGTCATTTTGTTTAAGACGTTAATGAGTGAGTTGTCGATATACTGTAACTATTTGTTCAGCACTTTTTAAATGTACAACGACAGATTTCAGAACATGGGTCGTTCTTACATTATTCTCCCTGTATACCAAGTCAGAACTGTAGGACATATAAGCAGACAATGAAAGCTCTTACAATATTCAATAGATGACATTTCTCGAAAACAGGCTACAGGTTACATGTGCACCACCTAGTCAGAACAGTAGGCTAAGTCCTGAGGGGGAGAGGGACCAAATTCTAAGGGTGAGACACATGGGCTACTAACAGCTTACTACACAACATACACTTACTATTACTTTCTTAGCTACATTATACATATCTTCCCAGCATATTACATCATATTACAATACATTTTTGGACTCATCTTGTTGTGCTGTGCTCACTTGAAAAGGAAGATGACACGGAGGTCCTTCTTGTGGGCAAATGTTGTCATCAAAGTCTGTCATTCTCTGGATTTATGGTGCTTTCAAGACAACTGGGAACTCTGAAAAAAACAAGGTCGAATCATGATGACGTCAGTGATCTTCAGCTCATAGCTCTAGAAAAGGGCCCGAGTTCCGGATTTATAATTCAAATCAAAAATCGAATCAAATCAAATGTATTGGTCACATACACATGGTTAGCAGATGTTATTGTGAGTGTAGCGAAATGCTTGTGCTTCTAGTTCTGACCGTGCAGCAATATCTAACAAGTAATATCTAACAATTCCACAACAAATACCTAAAACACAAATCTAAGAAAAGGAATGGACTAAGAATATATAAATATACAGTATGGATGAGCAATGCCAGAGTGCACAGGCTAAGATGCAATAGACCGTATAGAATACAGTATATACATTTTAGATAAGTAATGTAAGATGTAAACATTTTAAAGCGGCATTACTAAAGTGACTAGTGTTCCATTTATTAAAGTGGCCAATGATTTCAAGTCTGTATGTAGGCAGCAGCCTCTCTGTGCTAGTGATGGCTGATTAACAGTCCTTGCGATAGAAGCTGTTTTTCAGTCTCTCGGTCCCAGCTTTGATGCACCTGTACTGACCTCGCCTTCTGGATGGTACTGGGGTGAACAGGCAGTGGCTCGGATGGTTGTTGTCATTGATAATCTTTTTGGCCTTCTTGTGACATCGGGTGCTGTAGGTGTCCTGGAGGGCTGTTTGTGAGGGTTTTAAATTGACAAGCCAAATTTCTTCAGCCTCCTGAGGTTCCCTCTGCTGTTTCCTGAAGTCTACGATTATCTCCATTGTTTTGTTGACGTTGAGTGAGAAGTTATATTCCTTACACCACAATCAGAGAGCCCTCACCTCCTCCCTGCAGGCTGTCTCGTCATTGTTGGTCTGCAAACTTGATGGCCACGCAGTTATGGGTGAACAGGGAGTACAGGAGTGGGCTGAGCACGCACCCTTGTGGGGCCCTGGTGTAGAGGACGACTGACCACCTGGGGGCGGCCCGTCGGGAAGTCTAGGACCCAATTGCACAGGGCGGGGTTGAGACCCAGGGCCTCAAGCGTAATGATGAGCTTGGGGCGTACTATGGTGTTGAATGCTGAGCTATAGTCAATGAACAGCATGCTTACATAGGTTATCCTCTTGTCCAGATAGGATAGGGCAGTGTGCAGTGTGATGGCGATTACATCGTCTGTGGACCTATTGAGGCAGTAAGCAAATTGAAGTGGGTCTAGGGTGACAGGTAAGGTGGAGGTGAAATGATACTTGACTAGTCTCTCAAAGCAGTGAGTGCTACGGGGCGATAGTCATTTAGTTCAGTTACCATTGCATTCTTGGGTACAGGAACAATGGTGGCCATCTTGAAGCATGTGGGGACAGCAGACTGGGATAGGGAGAGATTGAATATGTCTGTAAACACACCAGTCAGCTGGTCTGCGAATGCTCTGAGGATGCAGCTAGGGATGCCACCTGGGCCGGCAGCCTTGAGAGGGTTAACAAGTTTAAATGTCAGCCATGGAGAAGGAGAGCCCACAGTCCTTGGTTGTGGCGCTGGCGCTGTATTATCTTCAAAGCGGGCAAAGAACATGTTTAGCTTGTCTGGCAGCAAGACGTCGGTGGTTGGTTTTCCTTTTATAGTCCGTGATTGACTCTAAACACTGCCACATACGTCTCATGTCTGAGCCGTTGAATTGTGACTCCATTTTGTCTCGATATTGACGTTTTACCTGTTTGGTTGCCTTGTGGAGGGAACGACTACTCTGTTTCTATTCTGCCATATTCCCAGTCACCTTGCCATGGTTAAATTTGGTGCTTTCAGTTTTGCGTGAATGCTGCCATCTATCCATGTTTTCTGGTTAGGGTAGGTTTTAATAGTCATAGTGTGTACAACATCTCCTATACACTTCTTGATGAAATCAGTAACCATCTCAGTGTACACGTCAATATTATTCTAGGAAGCTATCCGAAACATATCCTAGTCCCCGTGATCGAAACAATCTTGAAGCGTTGATTTCCGATTGGTCTGACCAGCATTGAATAGTCCTTAGCATGGGTGCTTCCTGTTTGAGTTCATGCCTATAGGAAGGGAGGAGCAAAATGGAGTTGTGGTCAGATTTGCCGAAAGGAGGGAGGGGGAGGGCCTTGTATGCATCCCGGAAGTTAGAGTAGCAGTGGTCCAGTGCGAGTGCTACAGTCAATATGCTGTTAGAATTTGCTTTGTGAAAATCCCTAGCTACAATAAACACAGCCTCAGGATATATGGTTTCCAGTTTGCATAAAGTTCAGTGAAGTTCCTTCAAAACTTATTTTTCCAGTCGAAGCCTGTTTTTTCCCCGAGGTTCCAGTTGTCTTGAACTCACTGAAGTCAAGTTTTCGCAGTTCCGAGTGAACTGTTTTTTGAGCGAGACACAAATCATGCTTCATTGACAGCATGGCAAAGTTGAATGTTAATTATTTTAAACTTGGAAAAGAGATACTTAATCCCAGATTTGGTTCCACACAGCCAGTCCACTGAATAGCAGGCTAGAGATTGCTTTGCAATGCTTGCAGTTAGCCACTGACTCCTTCCAAACTACTCATTGTTCAATTTGCGATTTCCAACTTGTTGTGAAATGTTTATATCCAATGGCCGATGAGCACCGATACGTTTAAGATATAATTTCTCTTCATATGACAAGGATTAACACTATTTGCCAGTAGATTGTCGACTTGATTCATGATGATGACTGCTAGCTAAGATTCTGAAAGTATGATTTTGACATGATCAGTCCAATCAATGCTACTGTAGATATAACGTAATTTGACATCCTTTTATCTGTGGCCAATGACCTTGAGACCTTCTTGGATGGGCACTTCTAGTGTAACTCTATGGCAGAACCCAAGGGGCTTGAATTTTTCAAACTCTACCCTTAGACTTGGCAGTCACGTTGTGTCCCCATGAGTGACAGAACACTGAGCTAATCACGGCGCAACTAGAGAACATTACCAACACCTGCGCTCCGTATATTCCCGCTGGCTGTTATAGGCTCAGATTAAATAGAAAATTATGTTGTGCTCCTATTCCACAGCGATACTATACATTTGACATTTTAGTCATTTAGCAGACACTCTTATCCAAAGTAACTTAAGTAACTTGGTGCATTCATCGTAAGATAGCTAGGTGAGACAACCACATATCACAGTCATACATAAACTAATTTAGGGTGTTGATTACTTATTGCTTTCTTCTGTGGAAATGCAGAATTTGTATAAAAATGACAAATATACCAAAAGATAAATCAAGCATAGATGTACGACTGTTTAACCATGTTAATTATTACTGATAGATGATGAATACATGACAACTAGATACAAATATTTTATTAAAAAGAATTCATACAAAAGTCAAGAGTTGACTATAACATGATTACAAACAAAGTGAGTGTGTGTAAATGTTTATGTGCGTGTGTATTAATTTCCCATCATAAAAATTGATCCCCATTCCCCACATTAACTGTGAGATTAGGTTAAATTGCCTAAATATATTGAAATAACTTTTTATTTTAAAGAAAGATGGAGTGTGAAACCAAGGGGGTATTAGTTGCGCAATTTTACATCCTACTAGGGTGTTTGGTGCAGTATTTATCAAGTAAAAAAATGTGTGACTTGTTGTTTTATGTAAACAAAGTCTGAGCTGCTGGGCAGGACTGTCTCACTGTCTGTGCCATTGGATAGATAGTAATAACCGCATTTGCCTGTTAGTGAACAAATTGACATTGTCGAAATCAAAACCTAACCTTCAGCTACATCCTGATGAACTCTTGTCCACAAAACTCCGGTTTGAACTATACCAAGACCAAAATTGACCTAATTGTACTTTTTAGTCAGGCACTTGAATAAATGTTTGACATATCGATGTCACATATGCCATTTTCAAAGAGAGAGGTTGGTTGTTCGATTCAGTCCCACTTTAAAGCTTGAAATGGGCATGGTCTAATTGACTCAACAACCGAAAATACACACATGTATCAAATGTTATTTTTCTTAATGAACCAGAAATTCTGTAGTTATTTCTGGTTGCTCATCAAAGTTAGCTGACTAAATAACTAATTGATCTTGTTTTGAAGCGTATTTCTCATGGCATCTTGGGTATTCCCTGTTGTTTCATAGTAAAATAATGTTGCAGACTTCATGATGAAGGCTCTACTGGACGTTGGATGTAGTTAGATGCTGCAGTTGGATGCTGAATGTACACTTGAACTCCTGCTTAAATAGATCCTTCAAACTTTCCCACATCCCACAGAACTCTGCGTTATCCTTCAGGGGAAAAAAGACAGACACAATTGTATTAAAGTTGCACTACGCAGAAGTCGCTCCTCCATTTCCTGGTTGCTAAAACTAATAGTTTGCCTAATTGTAGTTTATTTGACAAAATAAGCTAGTATAGTGTAGATAATCATTGTACCGTCTAAATCGCTGTGAAATATATTTTCCAAATGCAAAAATATTGTATTTTCAGCTGTTTGAAGCTGGCGTACAAAACCGAAAGTAAAAGACGCAAAAACAAAACGTAATAATGGGAAGCATAGAAATAGCACACATAGAACAGATATACTGCTTCTTACACTTGCTTTCATGTAGAATTATAGATCTTTGACTCACATTTCTATGTGAATTTGGTCAATTTCCCAAAAAGTGACATATTGCCACTTTAATAGAAAACACAATAAAAAAGTTAACACAAAAAATTAACACAACTCATTTAGCTTAACACAGCTTTGTTGTGGTTCAAACAAAAGTACACTTTCAAGTAAAGTTGATGAGCATAACTCCAAGATTTCCTTCAGAATTTGTATCAGATTTTAGCCCTCAGTCTTCACATTCATACTGCAGTAGTGCAGTCTCACCCTGTTAAATGTGGCACAGTTGGTGAAGATAAGCAACACGTCAGACTCAAAGTGTTGCACTGACTGGTAGAGATTCTGCTGCAGCTTCTCCACAACCCTGTCCAGCCACATCGGAGTCTTTATCACACTGGTGTAGTTTCTCACCTGGCATTGAAAGGCAGTTATATACAGACAGTAAAATAAGTTAATGTTGACACACACATACAAACTCAAGACACTAAAAACCTACACAGGCAAGCATGCATGCACAGACGCACACATTTAAACACACAGAACTAAACACATACATTGATGCAAGGATCTTTCACAAAGATGTGGTCCTCATCTGCATGGTAGAGACACAGCAGGAGGTACTGGCATTCCTGTCAGAGTAAACACACAATTATTACACCCGTATGTGTCATATACCACTACTGCTCTAAGCGATTGCTACTTAAATACACAGTTCAAACAGAATTCATTCAGAATGTAATATTTCATGTCATGGATATTGTGACACTCATGATTGAATGATTAACTGATAAATGATTGCTTGATTCTCACCAGTAGGTGGTCAGAGATTCGGCAGGTCAAGGCTTCCTGGTAGGTCATTTGTTTGGGGTAGTGGCACGGCTGACTGGTCCTCAGTACACAATATGTACACATCCACTGAATATTATCCCTGTGTTGATACACCACATACACACAAAGCATGCACGCACGCTCACACAAACAAACAAACATTACAAAAGTGCACTAATAATAAGCTGACAGTTGAGTGTCCCCACACAGAACAAACAGATCTCTATCTCTCTCTCTCCCTCTCCCAGAACTCTTCTCACCCCAGCATAGCATCATCCACATTAGGAAGATGACATCTCTGATGGAAGGAGCGAGGACACTCATCACAGCATATCAAGCTGCCCTGGCTTCTACAGATGAAGCAGTCGTCATCGTTATCCTGATCGTGCTGCCAAGACAGAGAAGAGAGGAAGGTGAGAAGGAATTGGTTAACAATAATCCCTGATACAGTGATGTTAAGAAACATCCTGGAAATCATAATTACTACTGAAACATCTGTTTAAATGAGGTGATTGACTGAGAGTGGGTTCCACCGTATTGCTTGAGGGTAACTTACCACGTCTTTGGTCGTGATGCTGCACAGGTTGCATGGACACTGGACGGAGTGGATTTCCAAAAACCCACTCTGAAAGCGAGAGACAAACAAAGATTGACGATAAATCAATCGACTACGGTTCTACTACAGTTGTTTAGTAAGAACAAAACACATCCCTCTCGCTCTGTTCTGTTTTTTTTTTTCTTTCTCGCTCTCACTTTCTGTTTTCTTTTCTTTCTCTCCATTTTTCTCTCTCTCTGTTCTCTCTCTCTCTGTGTGTACCTTGATGAGGACGCTGAGTGGTTTCCCATCCCAATGGATGTCTTTCTTCCAGGAGGGATCTGCCAGAGCTGACCCCTCCTGCACAAACTCCACCGGGGTCATCCAGCGCTGCTCCGATCGGATGCTCTTCCCACACAACCCTGGCCACAGAGAGACAGAGACAAGTAAAATCTCACTTCATACATTAATAGTGTACTAATTTTGGACCAGAGTGACATAAGGCTTAGCTACAGAATTGTTAACGGGATATGTTACAGATTGGGTAATGGAAAGCCTTGCAATTTTTTTTTTAACTAATCTGTTATTGCCGATACTTTCTTTGCTCTTGATTTGATAAAAAGTGTATCTTATTAATGTCCGTGTCCAGTTTCAGGTGGTTCTCCAAAAAACAGATTAAATTCATGGTTTGCACCGAGTGAGGAGTTCCCTCGCCATTTTAGCTGCCATAAATCTTATATTTCCCAACATCTTTGCAGGGACTAGTTGTTTCTATGTGACCACGTGTAGAGGTAGACGGCAGGGCGTCAAACAGTGCGACCAAAACAAAGATCTACACACATGCAAGACAGACTTATCACTCGATACAAAACGTGGATTTAACATCTTTCTGGTTTTGGAGAACCACCTGCAAATGGACACTGACATTTATAAGACACACTTTTTACCGAATCGAGAACAAAGAAAGTATCGCCAAGAACAGCTTAGCTGAAAGAGACTTTCCATTAAACAATCAGTAACGGGTATGGAGTATCACAATTATGTAGCTACTACATAGGGCTATGTTTATTACACCTCGAAAATCATATATGTACCAGATGCAAACCGATCCTTATGTAGCGTTCCATTGATGGCCACACAGGTGACTTTGAAGACGGACTTTTCCACAACACCATGGCTGCGTCCTGCACTGCTCTCTCCTCCAGCCGTGTTTGCCCGCTTTCCTCCCTGCATCTTCTGTCTTTCCTGCTCAGCTTCCTCTTCTTCATCCTCAAACGCATCATCATCGTCATCTTCCTCAGGTTTTGAGTCTGACATTGAAGTAAAGATTGAAATATAAACTAAGGTTTAGGGAAAGATGGCTTACTATATCAATGGATGAGTTTGAAGAGTCAAGGTTGTGTTATTCATGAAACCTTGTAACAACAAGACAGTTGCATTATCTTTACATTTGATATTTAGAGAGATAACAACATCCCCTTTACCAGAGCGTCATGTCTGAAGGATTCAGAAAGATTCTATTGAGATTGATGTAAATACCTGTGATTGAGTTTGCTGATTGGTTGGGGGGGAACGGTGCTTTCTTGGCCTAAATAGTACCAAAGGGACAGATCAGTTTAACACTGAATAGACCGTTTATTTACTTTGGTAAGAATATGTACAGTACCAGTCAAATGTTTGGACACAACTACTCATTCCAAGGTTTTTCTTTATTTGTACTATTTTCTATGATTTAAGACATCGATAGGCTAAGAGTTTAACCACGTGGTATGTTTAAAAGATTCACGAGTCTGGTCTCAAACCTTGGCCCTCTCGTTATCGAGGTAAGCTGGTCTACTGAGAATTTCTCAAAGTTGGGTTTTATTCGGAATTGCAGAAAAGGGGCTGTCCCAGGATGCCTGACCCTAACTGGGCTCATGGGCGGTCCTCTGATTTAGTTCAACTCAAAAGGGAATTGGAGTTTCCTTCATTAAACAGTCCAAAATCACATTACACAATTTTACAAACAGTATCATACTCACTCATTCATCTTATACAACAATTAGATGTAAACCTCATATCTGAGGCTAATATATAAACAGCGTTATGGTAATGTGGCCGCCCCATCTCCCATGAGCTTCCCCAAGTTGTAACAAACGGACCAGTTCATAGCTGGATTCTTCACCGATCTTTTATACCTTCTCCGGAACGTAAATGTTGTTCGGACCTCAAGTTCTGGGAGGTGGAAGAAATTCCTTTGTTCTCTATGAAAGCTCCCTCTATCTCTATACTGTGTGGCCATAAGGCAGGGTCTTCCCTAGGAATTTACGACCTCACTGACCACAGCAGCCTAGTTGTAGGGGGCAGGGAGAGGCAGGGAGAGGGGGATGGGGCTTGCTGTACCCAAACAGGGCAACGTCATGACACTATTCTGATTTCAGAGCACTCTCGCCCAACGTTGAATATGGCAGTAAACATTGGCCCCCCCAAAAAAGCATAAATCTTCTTAGCGCTAGGGGTCATATTATTATTATTTTTTTCAAATAACGTACCCAACGTAAACAGACATTTTCTCTGGCCCAGATCGTAGAATATGCATATAATTTACAGATTAGGATAGAAAACACTCCAAAGTTTCCAAAACTGTCAAAATATTGTCTGTGAGAAAAACAATACTTATTCTGCAAGCGAAATCCTGAGAAACATTTACCCGGAAGTGTTATAAAAAAATAAAAAAATAAAAACTTAGTTTCCTGGCCTGTCTAACCTCCATTTAAAGGGGTATCAACCAGATTCTTTTTCCAATGGCTTCCTCAGGCTGTGACCAGGCTTTAGACATAGTTTCAGGCTTTTATTTTGAAAAATGAGCGAGATGTTTCAAAAGAGGTCAGGTGTCCTCTGAATACTTCCTGCGCGCGCGGGAGGAGCTCACCATTTTCCCTTTCTCTCTTAATGAATAGGTTATGCTCCGGTTGAAATATTATCGATTATGTTTGTTAAAGACAACCTGAGGTTTGATTATAAAAAAACATTTTAAATGTTTTGACGACCATTTCGGCTACTTTTTGGGATTTGTCGAACGGAACACGGCTTTTGTTTTCTCAATTTTGCGCAACCCAAATGCCGTTTTTTTGTGATAAAAGTAATATTTCTCGAACAAAAAGAACATTTGTTGTGTAACTGGGAGTCTCGTGAGTGGAAACACCCGAAGATTATCAAAGGTAAGCGATTAATTTGATTGCTTTTCTTACTTTCGTGACCAAGCTAACCAAGCTAATATAAGGCTAAGCTGTTATAGCATTGAAAGCTACACTCACAAAAGCTTGGATTTCTTTCGCTGTAAAATATATTTTCAAAATCTGACACGATAGGTGGATTAACAACAAGCTAAGCTGTGTTTTGGTATATTTCACTTGTGATTGCATGATTATAAATATTTTTTGTAATATTTTTTAATCTGATACGTTTGGAAATTTCCATCTTCCTTTCAGGACCGGAACGAGGCTGTAGTTTTTTTTCATCATAACGCGCAACCCAAATGGTTTTTTTTTTTGTGATAAAAGTAATATTTATCGAACAAAAATAAGATTTGTTGTGTAACTGGGAGTCTCGTGAGTGGAAACGTCCGAAGATTATCTAAGATAAGCGATTAATTTTATTGCTTTTCACATTTTCGTGACCATGCTAATTTGGGGCTAGCTGATGTAGCATTGAAAGCTACACTCACAAAAGCTTGGATTTCTTTCGCTGTAAAATATATTTTCAAAATCTGACACGATAGGTGGATTAACAACAAGCTAAGCTGTGTTTTGGTATATTTCACTTGTGATTGCATAATTATAAATAGCGGTTATTTAGGAAAATGATCCCGTACTAGGGATGCGTAGCGCAGAGGTGATAATAAATTGTTGCCAGCAGCACAGTTACAGTCACTAACGCTCTGGAACTTCACTGGACTCTATGTAAAATGGAAACTATATACCCGGAGGCTGCATTTATTGTAGCTGGGGATTTTAACAAAGCAAATTTGAGATCAACGTTACATAACTTTTATCAGCATATTGATTGCACGACACGTAGGGCTAATACTCTCGACCACTGCTACTCTAACTTCCGCGATGCATATAAAGCCCTCCCCCACCCTCCCTTCGGCAAATCCGAAGCCCATGTATCTAGATGCATATCGAATCGTTCATGAAAGGAGAGATGCGCATCCCTAGTTTCTGGTGGTCGCACCATATGACATTGAAAATGATCCCCTGTCATTAGAGATGTTAAATGTGTGAAATTTTTTTGAGATGCAATTATCTTTCTTCTAAACTAGGGAGTTCACTACAGTGTATGCTTTGATGTCGTATCATAACACATGGAGAAAAATTATGTTATGTGGTCAAAAATTGCATTTTAATTTTGGTTGCACCATATGCTTTGTGTTTTTCAAATGTGCAGACAAAAGTATTTTAAAGAATATGATTCCTTCCTCGGTAAATATTTACACAACATTTCATAATATCATCACATACCCTTGTAAATGTATGCCAAAGTTATATAGATATTTACTGCTGTTATGAATTACACCAATTCACAACACTATTGTTGTTCAAATTCAACCTTGGACGGTTACAGCATATTAGATTTTCACTCATTGACATGCCAAACCTGTAAAAATGGATCATGCTTTATGATAAATTGATGTGGTGCCAAACGGAGGAGATTGTGTAGAAATGTGCTGCAAGAAGATGTTTTGTATTCATAGTTAAAAAAAAAAAAAAAAGTCTTATCCTCAGACACAAAAAAACGTCAAGTAAATTGCCCATCTTCCTTTATGTGCACTCATTACCATGTTTATCTCTCAATATCACAAGGATGATGCAAGTGAAGTTTAGTCTACTGCTGTATCTTTAAAAGCAACCCACAGCAGTAACCAGGGTCAAACTCCCCGCCCAAGGGCACAAGTACAGATCCCCTACCCAGTCGAATCGGGGGAACCTAACCAGCGACCTCTCGGCCACCGGCTCAAGCTCCCAACCGCCAAGCCACATTCTCACAGCTGTAATAAGCTGACTGTGCAAGGGGCAGTACTTCCAGGTTTCTAATTTCCCCTAATAAAAATATTTTCACTACGTTCAGACCACATAATAGGGCAAAAATATGTGATTATCAGTGGAGGCTCCTCAAAGGAGGAAGGAGAGGACCATCCTCCTCAGTGATTTTCATAAAAAATTAATATAGTGAAACATTAAAAAAGTGATCCTTTTTAGATAAAACTATACTAAATACATTCACGTCAACAAATAATAGATTAAAATACACTGTTCTGCAATGACGGTCTACAGTGGCCTCAGCAGCACTCTGTAGGGTTGCACCATGGTGTAGCTGGAGGACAGCTAGTTTCTGTACTCCTCTACGTACATTGACTTCAATACAAAACCTAGGAGGTAATTATGACAACTTTTGGAGGATGTCCTCCATCCTACCAGAGCTCTTGCAGCATGAACTGACATGTTGTCCAACCAATAAAAGGATCTGAGAATGAATCTAGTACTGAAAGCATAAGCTACAGCTAGCTAGCACTGCAGTGAACACAATGTGGCGAGTAGATGACTCAGAGAAAGACAATAGTTGAACAGTTTAGATTATTATTTTTTTCTTCCAAAATTAAGGAGAAGAAAGATAGAGCTATATTTGGATGTATGTTTTTTAACTTTCACTTTCACTTAGCTAGCTAGTTTAGCCTACTCAAACAGAGAGGGATGCTATGTTAGCTAGCTGGCTATGGCTATTCAACAATGGGTCTCTTCCAAGTCAACGTATGCTTTTGGTTTTATGATTTTATTACCACCGGGGCCCTCCATTGAAACTGCTACACTGCTTTCTGCTTTCTGACTGTACACTGTACTGCATGATTGTAGCGGGTTTACTAGTTCTAGTTGACTATGACGTGACAACGATGTAGATTGTGTGTAGAGGTTAGCGGTCATGATATGAAGGTTTGGCTTGGAAAAGTTATTTTGCCTGGTCACAGACAGCTGATGTGTTGTGCTCTGAAGTCCCCAAGCGAAGGGAAAAGGTGAGAGGAGGAGAGCGCATAGATAGGTGCGAGAAGGAATTATATATACAACGAGCAAAGTGATCATGCTGTTTTAATATGGCTGCTATGAAAGAGAACTGTGTTTACGCGTGATCAGGGGTGTATTCAACCACTGATTCTGTTGAAAAACGTTTTTTAAACGGAAGCAAACAGAACGAAACGGGGATAAACATACCTGAATTTGTCCAATAGAAACTCTAATTTTCAGCTGTTGGTCTAATGTTTACACCTTAGATCAGCTAGATGGAGGCAAAATGTGCAAGGCGGTATTGAATGACTGTCACCTTGATTACTCAAAATTCTCTCGACCTGTGCACCTAAGTTGTAAACTTTCATTCCTAGGCTAGGTTGTAGCAACCTCATGATGGGTACAGGGAAAATTCTAGTATCATGTAGTAGCATAAACCTATTGATGTTACATTGAACTGGGTGAAGGGAATATGAATGACAGTCATCCAATATCCTGTAATAGAAATAAGGCCATTCTCATAAAAAATACAATAATTCTTCCTCATCTGCCACTGGTGATTATACAGATATACTAATCAGTATATTTCATGTTGTTTGTCTGCATAATTTAAATCTAACACTTGATCAATAGTTATTGCTCTAGTATCCAATGGTGCCACTGGTGCCAATTACATCTATAGTGCCATCAACTGGTCTGGGGCAGCCATCTAAGGTTGCAGTGATTTTATATTAACACAGCTTCTAAGGACATATACAGTTGAAGTCGGAAGTTAACATACACTTAGGTTGGAGTCATTAAAACTCATTTTTCAACCACTCCACAAATTTCTTGTTAACAAACTATAGTTTTGGCAAGTCGGTTAGGACAGCTACTTGTGCATGACACAAGTAATTTTCCCAACAATTGTTTACAGACAGATTATTTCACTTATAATTCACTGTATAACAATTCCAGTGGGTCAGAAGTTTACATACACTAAGTTGACTGTGCATTTAAACAGCTTGGAAAATTCCAGAAAATGATGTCATGGCTTTAGAAGCTTCCAATAGGCTAATTGACATAATTTGAGTCAATTGGAGTTGTACCTGTAGATGTATTTCAAGACCTACCTTCAAACTCAGTTCCACTTTGATTGACTTCAGAAAAAAGACCACAGAAAAAACCTCGGGAAAAAAATATGTAGACTTCCACAAGTCTGGTTCATCCTTGGGAGCAATTTCCAAACGCCTGAAGGTACCACGTTCATCTGTACAAACAATAGTACGCAAGTATAAACACCATGGGACCACGCAGCCGTCATACCGCTCAGGAAGGAGACGCGTTCTGTCTCCTAGAGATGAACGTACTTTGGTGCGAAAAGTACAAATCAATCCCAGAACAACAGCAAAGGACCTTGTGAAGATGCTGGAGGAAACAGGTACAAAAGTATCTATAGCCACAGTAAAACGAGTCCTATATCGACATAACCTGAAAGGTTGCTCAGCAAGGAAGAAGCCACTGCTCCAAAACCGCCATAAAAAAGCCAGACTACGGTTTGCAACTGCACATGGGGACAAAGATCGTACTTTTTGGAGAAATGTCCTCTGGTCTGATGAAACAAAAATAGAACTGTTTGGCCATAATGACCATCGTTATGTTTGGAGGAAAAAGGGGGATGCTTGCAAGCCGAAGAACACCATCTCAACCGTGAAGCACGGGGATGGCAGCATCATGTTGTGGGGGTGCTTTGCTGCAGGAGGGACTGGTGCACTTCACAAAATAGATGGCATCATGAGGGAGGGAAAGTATGTGGATATAGAGGCAACATCTCAAGACATCAGTCAGGAAGTTAAAGCTTGGTCACAAATGGGTCTTCCAAATGGACAATGACCCCAAACATACTTCCAAAGTTGTGGCAAAATGGCTTAAGGACAACAAAGTCAAGGTATTGGAGTGGCCATCACAAAGCCCTGACCTCAACCCTTTAGAAAAGTTGTGAGCAGAATTGAAAAAGCGTGTGCGAACAAGGAGGCCAACAAATCTGACTCAGTTACATCAGTTCTGTCAGGAGGAATGGGCCAAAATTCACCCAACTTATTGTGGGAAGCTTGTGAAAGGCTACCTGAAATGTTTGACCCAAGTTAAACAATTTAAAGGCAATGCTACCAAATACGAATTGAGTGTATGTAAACTTCTGACCCACTGGGAATGTGATGAAAGAAATAAAAGCTGAAATAAATAATTCTCTCTACTATTATTCTGACATTTCACATTCTTAAAATAAAGTGGTGATTCTAACTGACCTAAGACAGGGATTTTTTACTAGGATTAAATGTCAGGAATTGTGAAAAACTGAGTTTAAATGTATTTGGCTAAGGTGTATGTAAACTTCCGATTTCAACTGTCGATAAATTAACTTAAGCGTTAATCCAGAGGATGTGGTATATTGAAAGATCGGTCTCCTACCTGTGCACTCTTTCTTCTTTTAAAGTCTGGTGAAGTTAAATGACCTTCCTGAGTTTGTTGGGATGATAATGGGAGGGGTTAGAGAAAAGGGGGACAGATTGAATGGCATATCAGTGTACAGTTAGTTTCTTAACAGAATTACAAATAGAGTTTAATGTAGCTGTAGTGTGTTGCTCTGTCTGTCCCAATTTGATGGTACATGAAACACCTACATCCTGTTGTAAGAGTAATAAATATTAAAGGGGAAAATCTGCCCATGTTTCTAAACCCCTCTGTCGCGTTATGGACTTTTTGTAAAAGCACTTTTCTCATGGAGAGCGTGGGGAAACGAGAGCGAAAGCTACGTCACATGGTTATGACCTTATTATAAATCAGGCCATCATCACTCTCATTCGTGAATGATGATTCTTCACGTTTTACCGGTGAAACGCCCATAATGCATGCATGTCAACAATTTGATCCTTATCAGTTTCATGGGAATATGCATTTTGATCTTCTTGACTGATGTAAGTAAGGGTGGCTAACCGGCTGAACTAATCACATTTTAGAGCAGATAGTTAAACACAGCCACTGCATGATATAAAAAAGCAACATTTCAGCACAATCATCCTAAATTGTCTTAAGAAATTACATGGTGTTTTTGGTATAACCGTAGCCTGATATTATCATGCTATTAGTCGGGTTGTTATGTAGAATACTAATTCATCATTAAGTGATCTTGTGAGACATATCACCATTCTGAGAAATGGCGCATTCAGTGGCGCATTCAGTTCACCATGTATTTAAAAAAAAAAAAAATTTAACACCATTGCAGCAGGTCCTGGTGACGTCCATGATTTCCCCTGTTAATCAACATTGTTTATCTTCCCTCTCTGACTGTATGTTAGGCCCCCCGGTGAATGGTGTGATCTGATCCTTACGGTAAAACATATCTACTAAAATGAGAGGGAAAGACAAGTGATTGTGTAACATAACGTCCACTTCATAAAATGAAAGGCTAATTTATGTATAAAAAAAATCATTAGATAGTAACTTTCCTATAGTAGCCAGCTGACATCGAACATAACCTTGTAATTTAATTTATGTTGCAAATATAATAGATAGCCTAGGTTCTGATGTGGGTGAGACTTTGCTTCAGTATACATTCCTCGAGCTTGTTATGTGTCTTGTTTTGTGCACGGTACTCGAGCCTGGAAGGACTCACAGCTGGTAAAAACCTTATAGCCTATTGCACAATATAATCCCAAATTCTAACAAAATACACCAGCGACATTATTTAGTAGATAAAGGTTGTGAGCACAGCGTTTCTGATCAGATCAACAATTATCTTCTAATGTATTTGTGTGGCTACGATGCCATCTTCAAAGAGCATCGCTTGGTTTCCAGAGCATTTAAAGAGACCAATTAAATAGGCAACGACCGGGGTCTGATGTTGCTTCTGACAATATAGTAAAAGGCGCGTTGTGTTGGGTCTGGTGATGTGCTAAAGTCTGATGTAGGCCATTTTGATAACTGCCGTTGTGTTTTATTTATGAGGAGCCCCCTCCTGTGTGTGTTGTTGCATGAGCTGGCTGCTTTTTCCTCCTTGCTTGGCAGAGATCTCAGAAAAGATAAAACTGTGAACCCGCTACCCAAATGTATCACAGAAAATGTATATGCCATATCTCAAAATCGATTAGACTTCCCCAATGTAGTGTTTTCGCTGTGACAGAACGTTTACCTTTTCCGTAGATGTGCGTTCTATCCTAGCTCTGTGACGTAGCTCTCGCTCTAGCTCTCCCTTAATGATAGGGGTGTGCACTTTGACAGACATTCCAACAACGAGTCAGAGGGGTTTAGCAACATAGACAAATGTTCTGTTATTGCCCTTTAAGACTGTACAGTAATACAGACCTATGTAGGCCAACATCTAGACCAAGAGTGTAGTATATGGCAACATTGTACAAATCGTATGGGCTTGATAAGAGTATGAAAAGCAGCTATATGCTGTACCTGGATCAGTTTTCCCAGAGTGGTGTCTCTACAGCGGACACTGTACTTCCAGTTCTTCCTGCTCTTCTTCCCCCCAAACTCCTCAAACCTACTGGGGGTTAACCAATGACCCTGGACCAAAATGCAACTTTCCCCTGAGACAGACCAATGAGGAAGTCAGATATCATACACACTAGGGTTTTATATTTTTCCTCAAATATAACATTTATAGTTTTGATTTAAATGAACACTCAGTGACATTACAGAACCCCAGTGTTAGTGTTAAGGTCTTAGGCAAGGTTATTCAGGCCGAACCACCCACCTTTGGCCAGCTTGTCCCTGTTGAGCATGCCCTCTTTGTCCCCACAGGTGACCGGGAGCTCCACTAGGAGCTCAACTGGGATCGGGAGCTCCACCGGGACCACCGAGCGCTGTGACTTATGGGTACTCTTCCGACCCGACACTAGAGCACAGAGAAAGACAGGTCAAAACCCTTTGTGGAAAGGAACATGGACCCCCCCCCCCCCCAATTTTTTTTAATACCTGGAATCCAAAAGGGTTCTTCAAAGAGTTTTCCTATGAGAACAACCAAATAACCCTTTCAGCTTCTAGCTTTTACCATTTTTTAGAAGTGTAGTATATACCCAATTTAGCGCACAACTTTTGAGCAGAGTCACATAGTGTATAAGGTATTATTTTAAATGCAGACAGAGTGTTCCCAGTACCTCCAATCGTTTCTGACACATGGTAAAAGCTATAGGATTTTATGATGTTTATCACATGTACAGTAGTTGAGAAAATTAACATATAAGAAAAGCAATGCCAGTAATACTATTCCTGCAATAATGAATACAGAGAATAAGTTCATTACTGGTGCCGATCGGTCCAGCGGTTCTGGAGAAGAAGACATTTAAAGTAGTCAACATGATTAAAAATAGTCCAAAATACATCGAAAGCATTTTGCATAATCAGTTGGATTTTGAGTTTTGATATTAGGCAAGCGTGTCCTCTTTGTCCTGTTGGTGGCACATTGGGCCCACAGCTAAACCCCGGCATTGCTGCTTGCAGCTGTAGTGTATGTTTGAAGTTACAGAGGGACTTTAGACTTTCTAACTCAAGGCCTCATCTCCCCCCCAACCAGCCTGGGACTCACCGTAGGTCGGCTTCTGGACCATCCTCTTCTGACTGGGGGTGGACTGGGTGGATGTGCTGGGCTGTTCCTCCTTCTTAGCACTCTCGCTTATCTTCTGTTTCCTCTTTTTCCGTCCTGTCTTCTTTTCCTCCTCCTTCTCTTCCCCCTCCACCTTCCTCCCCTTCTCCTCTTTCTCCTCCTCTTCTTTCTTCAAGTTCTCTGGCAGTTTTGTGTTGAAGGTGAACGACCCTGGGATTGGATGCCGAATGAAACAAACATCTTCATATTCGAGTTATAGGCTGGGACAATCATATGGACCTCATAAATGGAAAGCATTTAAAGTATTCAAGTAACCTCAAACCATAATAGTAGTAGTAGTAACAAACACAGTGATATCCCTTGTGACTTGTACGACAAATCAAAATACTACCAGAGAAATAATAATAATACTAACAGAGAGAAAATACCCACTGACCATCCAGCAGGCTGTTTCGTAGCGTGGGGTACTGCTGAAGGAGGTGGTCCCTGAATACACAGCTCCAGAACAACTTAATGCTGTGAGGTCTCTCTGTCTCCAGCCAGTCCAGCACCTTGTACACGCCCTTCCCAGTGAGCAAAATTCAATTGAAAAGACGTCTATCAGCAAACCACATCATATGTTATAGCATTCTGGTGCCCGACATTACAGTGGACGATGTGGCATGCAAAAATTGGTTGATGCATGCAACGTCTGAGCAGGGGAACACAACCCAGACTGGGTCGGTCCGGACTGGACAAAGTCCGAACTAATCATAGACATCTACTGTACACTACAGGTCAAAAGTTTTAGACCACCTACTCATTCAAGGCTTTTTCTTTATTTTTACTATTTTCTACATTGTAGAATAATAGTGAAGATGTTAAAACAATGAAATAACACATAGAATCATGTAGTAAACAAAAAAGTGTTAAACAAATCAAAAATATATTTCATCTTTGAGATTCTTTCAATAGCCACCCTTTGCCTTGATGACAGCTTTGCACACTCTAGGCATTCACTCAACCAGCTTCATGAGGAAGGCACCTGGAATGCATTTCAATTAACAGTTGTGCCTTCTTAAAAGTTAATTTGTGGAATTCATTTCCTTCTTAATGCGTTTGAGCCAATCAGTTGTGTTGTGACAAGGTAGGGGTAGGTCATACAGAAGATAGCTCTATTTGGTAAAATACCAAGTCCATATTATGGCATGAACAGCTCAAATAAGCAAAGAGAAACGACAGTCCATCATTACTTTAAGACATGAAGGTCAGTCAATACGGAATATTTCAAGAACTTTTAAAGTTTATTCAAGTGCACTTTCAAAAACCACCAAGCACTATGATGAAACTGGCTCTCATGAGGACCGCCACAGGAATGGAAGACCCAGAGTTACCTCTGCTGCAGAGGACAAGTTCATTAGAGTTACCAGCCTCAGAAATTGCAGCCCAAATAAATGCTTCACAGAGTTCAGGTAAGATACACATCTCAACATAAACCGTTCAGAAGACTGTGTGAATCAGGCCTTCATGGTCAAATTGCTGCAAAAAAACACTACTAAAGGACACCAACAAGAAGAAGAGACTTGCTTGGGCCAAGAAACACGAGCAATGGACATTAGACCGGTGGAAATTTGTCCTTTGGTCTGGAGTCAAAACTTTTAGATTTTTGGTTCAAACCGCTGTGTCTTTGTGAGACGCGGTGTGGGGAATGGACGATCTCCGCATGTGTATTTCCCACTGTAAAGCATGGAGGAGGAGGCATTATGGTGTGGGGGTGCTTTGCTGGTGACACTGTCTGTGATTTACTTAGAATTCAAGGCACAGGCCTCCCGGGTGGCGCAGTGGTCTAGGGCACTGCATCGCAGCGCTAGCTGTGCCACCAGAGACTCTGGGTTCGCGCCCAGGCTCTGTCGCAGCCAGCCGTGACCGGGAGGTCCGTGGGGCGACGCGCAATTGGCCTAGCGTCGTCCGGGTTAGGGAGGGTTTGGCCAGTAGGGATATCCTTGTCTCATCGCGCACCAGCGACTCCTGTGGTGGGCCGGGCGCAGTGCGCGCTAACCAAGGTCGCCAGGTGCACGGTGTTTCCTCCGACACATTGGTGCGGCTGGCTTCCGGGTTGGATGCGCGCTGTGTTAAGAAGCAGTGTGGCTTGGTTGGGTTGTGTTTCGGAGGACGCAAGGCTTTCGGCCTTCGTCTCTCCCGAGCCCGTACGGGAGTTGTAGCGATGAGACAAGATAGTAACTACTAACAATTGGATACCATGAAATTGGGGGTAAAATAATACTTTTTTTTTTAAAGAATTCAAGGCACAGCATTCTGCAGCGATACACCATTACATCTGGTTTGGGCTTAGTGGGACTATCATTTGTTTTTCAACAGGACAATGACCCAACACCGCCAGGCTGTGTAAGGGCTATTTGACCAAGAAGGAGAGTGATGGAGTGCTGCATCAGATGACCTGGCCTCCACAATCCCCCGACCTCAACCCTATTGAGATGATTTGGGATGAGTCGGACCGCAGAGTGAAGGAAAAGCAGCCAACAAGTGCTCAGCATATGTGGGAACTCCTTCAAGACTGTTGGAAAAGCATTCCAGGTGAAGCTGGTTGCCAAGAGTGTGCAAAGCTGTCATCAAGGCAAAGGGTGGCTATTTGAAGAATCTCAAATATAAGATTGATTACTACATGATTCCATATGTGTTATTTCATAGTTTTGATGTCTTCACTATTATTCTACAATGTAGAATATAGTAAAATAAAGAAAAACTCTTGAATGAGTAGGTGTTCTAAAACTTTGAGCAGTATAATAGAGTGCAGTACAGAGCAGTTTAGTTCAGTACAGTAGAGTACAGTAAAGTATAGTAGAGTACAGTACAGTAGGGTATGGACATTTTTGGTATAGGGACACGTCATCTCCACTTTTCGAGTCTGTCCGACCAGGGCCGGCGTCATGGGCAGTCCCGTTATGGGTGGCGCGCGTCTCGTCATTTATTTGACCGAGACGCGCGCCGACAGAAAGACGCATAAATCTCAAATAAAGCATCCGAGCGAGTGAAACAGTGTCCCTCTGGTTAGTAGACCATGTATCTTGTGCTGTCTGGACAAAAGGAGTATGGCATGTCATACTTTTTCTGGCCAGACAGCATCAGACACACAGGCTACATAGTAAGATAGAGGGGCGCTGTTTCGCTTGCTAGTTTCAGCAGAGAGAAAGAGGCGATGCGAGAGGGCTCACTCTCTACAAAATCTGATCTGAATAAGTCCAATGCATTTCTATGGGCATAAGCAGACCTAAGCTTGTCACCTGCATTCCCGCCTTTGGGACAACGACAGGGCGGGGATATGAGCATCTCATAATTATATACAGAGCCACTTGTGTCATTATATTTCAGCCACTTGCGAATTAGAAAGGAAAGTTGGCGAGTGCACAGTTCGTATGCTGGCTTCCCCTAAATTAAAATAATGTTTTGACAAAATTATATAATTACTCCTGTCTAAATAAAATCATTCAAAATACTTTACCAGAGAGTTTGACTTAGCCACAGAGGATCATTAGCTTATTTTTTTAATTTTTTTAAATAGCTGTGGATAGACCTGTCTATTTGGGAAACCAGCAATTGGAGCAGCACGCATGGCAATAGGCCTAGTTGATTATTGAGTTGAGGCTGTCAGTGAAAAGCATCTAATATGTGTGAAGATAATGTGTCTTGAGTATAATTTAAAATGTTAAGACAAGAAGAAGGGGAGGGGTGTGTGGCGAAGATATGAGCGTCTCTCTCTCAAAATGCATGCACTCAGCTCTCCAGAATGTGCTCCGCTGTCTACCACCAATTCTTGCACATTCATGGTTTCATTGTGTGAGTTGTTTGCCCTTTGATTGTTTATTTTGATCAATTCCCCGTTACATATGTCACCAGTAGGCCTAGTAAATGTACCGTTAATCCCTGTAATTTGGTTACATAAATTTCTGTTAACACATGTATTACAGTCATTTACCTTTATCATTCTCAGAGCGGAAACGTTGTTTGCAGAGTTCACAGCCTGCTACACTTGTGAGAAACAAGTTTTGGTTAATTTCATAACCATCATTTAGGAGTTTTATCATTTTTTTCATTGTCTTTTGTTTGGAGTGCTCCATGTGAGTAATGAGCATGTGTGTGGTTTCTCTGTCCTGATAACTTTGAGAGATTGTATGAGCCTGAGCACGCCAACCTGCTGAGTTGATACAATGTTGCATGATAGCTCAAGTCAAGACAAAGAGAAAGGGAGGCAGACAGGCTGAGTATAGTGATTCATGCGATTGAAAGAACCTGCATTTTCATCAGGATATTTTTCGACTGTTTTTATTTGTCGGCTTTAGGCCTATGTATTTTACTTAGTTGACAATAGAAGTTATAGGCCTACTGCTGCATTAGCCTATCGCCTAGGCTATATCTCTGAGTTCCATGTGCTAATTTCTTTAGCCGCAAATGGACCTGTCACACCCTGATCTGTTTCACCTGTCTTTGTGCTTATCTCCACCCCCTTCCAGGTGTCTATTGCCTGCCTCTTGTATTTAATAAATATTAGAGACTCAAACCACCTGCCTCCTGTGTCTCCATCTGTGTCTCGCCCTGTGTCGTTATATGATCAAGGTGTATCAATGTGTCCATATGGCAATGGCGGGTGCTCTTGCATTAGTTTAATTTGAACTTCTCGAACTTTAAACTTCTCGATTTTAATTCAGATTTTTTTGATTAACCAGGTGACAATAATTTTGATAAATGAAAACGTGCATATAAAAATGATCCTAACTGGCAAACAGATACTGTAGGTAGAAATGGTAGGCTAAATTGTAAGCTACCCCAAACTTGAAACTCGAGCTGCCTATGGTCTTTATTATTATAACACCCATTAACTAAATTCGTGCACAAAAATCGGGCCGCCCATAGAAATCAAATGCCCATCCAACTGATTCGTTCTGGCCCTGGCCCTTTGTATGACTCCCATTGAGAAAGCGGAAATCACGGATACTTTTAAAATCAACGTGCCAGTTTTGCCGCGCCCTTGCTCCTCATCCGAATCAGTTTCTGCTGGAGGGGTCAAATACAAAACTATGGTCCAATTTGTGTTTTTTTAGGGTGGAGTGGAGTGATAAGACTATATTCTCTAGAAGAAACTACCATCTCAATCATCAGTTCACGTGACAGACATGAATATATAGACACACGATAATCATTAATAAGTGATGCCTGACAACTCCAATTTCTACTTTTAGAACATTCAGAGAACTGTTATATCTAAATAGGAGAATGAATGTTACCAAAGATTTTCTCTACAATTTGTTATGTTACCGTTGAATGTCATAGCGCTGCTTGGTTAAACGTTGAGTTAGCGGCTTTGTCTATAGAAGCTTGGGGGCCTCTACTGCTCTCACCTTATACATTTCCTCCGGAATGAGGTGGTGGTCTCGGACCTGATTAAGGAAGGTGAGTGGTTGCTCCATGCATAACATCTCTGCTCTACTACAGCGGAAAAACCGCAGTAACTGCTCATCCGTTAAAAAATAAAAAATGTCCATTGTAGTTTACCTCATCAATTCAGATTTGTTGTTGTTGAAAACTTAGTTATGGACTATGGCAATATTTACCAAGTCACTTCGTTAACAATCAAACCGGAAATAGACAATATCCCGTTTGGACAAGAGGCTGTAGTCAAAAAGTTTAAGCTGTTACGTGTTGTTATTATTTTCGAGGGTAAAATAGATCTCCCGTCTACATGGAAGTCCGCCCACAATGACGTTAAGAAAGTGTGTTCATTGTACGGAACACATATTAGGAACATCACAATTCCTCCACATGAGACACCCCTCTATAGTTACGTATCAACCCTGCACTAGTCAAGTGTCACCCCTCCTCAGAAATGGGCAGGATTTATGTTACATGTAATTGAAGTACGTATTTAATAACTTCTGTACTACAATCCAATGTATTTTGTAGCAAGATACTTCGAGAACTGTAATTTGTATTTTCGTCAGGTAGCGTTGGTTTGAATCCCCAAGCTGACTAAGTGAAAAATCTGTCGATGTACCCTTGAGCAAGAAATTGAAACCTAACTGATACTGTAAATCGCTCTGGATAAGATTATCTATTAAAATGCTTTTCTATACCATTTTTCATAGCAATTCGTAATGTTGTGCCCCGCTTTTACCCTGCATTGGTATCAGAAGTCTGATGGTACTATGGTGTGATAAATGTGTCCGCTAAATTACCTAAATGGAAAAATAACACTTGCAAGCATGCTGGGTATTATTCTCATGAAGCAAGGACAGTAATAACCCCTATTATTTTTTGCAATTGTTTATTTTTTACATTTAGTTCATTTAGCAGAGCAACTTAGTCAGTGAATTCAACTAAGGTAGATAAACAACCACATATCATAGTCATAGCAAGTACAACTTTTTTTTTTAAACCATTCATGAGAATGTTGCTGTAGTGAAGGTGTGTACTTGCAAATGTTTTGTATTTGAACACTTATGAAAAGACAAAATACAATTTTGTATATTTATTTTTAGAGTATCTGTATTTGTAACAAGATATATATATTTTGCCCATCTCTGCCCCTCTTCCTTAACCCTCACCCACCCCCTAGTCAAGTATCAACCCTGCAGTAGTGGAGCGTCACCCCTCCTTCTCAACCCTCACCCCTGCATTGGTCAGGTATCACCCCTCTGCCTCACCTCTCTCACCCTTTCTTTTTAAATCACAATGAGCATGTTTATTGGCTAAAATACATGTCAATTCAAAGAGCCAGCTAGCAATTATAATTTATCATCATGGTGAATAAATTCATTTCAAAGATACCTGCAACAACAGCTTAGGGAAATTACATGTCTACATACACAAACTAGAGAACTTCACTTGCTTGCTAGAGATGTTATTTTATTTACAGGCTAGCTAGCACACAAACTATACTGAAACAAAAATGTAAACATAACATGCAACAATTGAGTTACAGTTCGTATGTGACCGGCCTGCTCGATTCGGTCTGATGTAGCAAAATTGTTATTTCTTCTTACATTGAATAAAAGTAGAGACTCAGAGCTATAAAATGGTATATCATACACTACAGTTGAGGAACAATGGGAAAGTAACTTTGCTTTGAAAGTTGATAAACTTGGCCCTTGATTATTTTGGTAAACCTACTGGAGAGCTCTTCTTTGTCTACACCCATTCAGCATCGTTCACAAAGTCTTAACTTCTTATGGCTGAAGGGGCACTATTGAGTAGCTTGGATGAAAGGTGCCCAGAGTAAACGGCCTGCTCCTCAGTCTCAGTTGCTAATATATGCATATTATTATTAGAATTGGATAGGAAACACTCTGACGTTTCTAAAACTGTTTGAATGATGTCTGTGAGTGTAACATAACTCATATGGCAGGCAAAACCCTGAGAAGGAATCCAAACAAGAAGTGAGAAATCTCAGGTTGGTATATTTTCAAACCATTCCCTATTGAGATATGAATGAAGATTCACTTCCTAGGGCTTCCACTAGATGTCAACCATCTATAGAAACTTGAATGAGGCTTATACTGTGTTGTGGGACTGAATAAGAGTGGAATGAGTCAGACTACTGGCATTTCCCGGTCATGCGCATACCACATGATATCTTCCTGCGTTCCGTTCCTCAAGAAAACAAAGGAATTCTCCAGTTGGAACTTTATTGAAGATTTATGATAAAAACATCCTAATGATTGATTCTGTACTTAGTTTGAAATGTTTCTTCGACCTGTAATATAACTTCTTGAAGTTTTTGTCCGAAGATATGGTTGACCAGCACCAGCGTTTGGATAGGTGTACCAAACGCACTAACAAAAGTAGCTAATTGGACATAAATAACAGACATTATCGAACAAATCAAGCATTTATTGTGGACCTGGGATTCCTGGGAGTGCATTCTGATGAAGATCCTCAAAGGTAAGGGAATATTTATCATGTAATTTCTGGTTTCTGTTGACTCCAACATGGCGGCTAATTTGACTATTGTTCTGAGTGCCGTCTCAGATTATTGCATGGTTTGCTTTTTCCATAAAGTTTTTTTGAAATCTGACACAGCGGTTGCATTAAGGAGAGGTATATCTATACTTTCATGTGTATAACTTGTATTATCATCAACATTTATGATGAGTATTTCTGTTGAATCGATGTGGCTATGCAAAATCACTGGATGTTTTTGGAACTAGTGAACGTAACACGCCAATGTAAACTCAGATTTTTTTATATAAATATGAACTTTATCAAACAAAACATACATGTATTGTGTAATATGAAGTCCTATGAGTGTCATCTGATGAAGATCAAAGGTTAGTGATTCATTTTATCTCTATTTGTGCTTTTTGTGACTCCTGTCTTTGGCTGGAAAAATGGCTGTGTTTTTTCTGTGGCTTGGTGGTGACCTAACATAATAATTTGTGGTGCTTTCGCTGAAAATCCTATTTGAAATCGGACACTTTGGTGGGATTAACAACAAGATTACGTTTAAAATGGTATAAGATACATGTATGTATAAGGAATTTTAATTATGACATTTCTGTTGTTTGAATTTGGCGCCCTGCACTTTCACTGGCTGTTGTCATATCGATCCCGTTAGCGGGATCTCACCCATAAGAAGTTTTTAAGCCTTAGCCCCAACCATCTCTTTAAGGATTCACATGTGAGGCCATGTACTAAACAACCAAAGATTAAGACTAAAGGCTGGTTTATATTACGTCTATCGACAGTTGTTGCAGTGACATCATGGACA
The DNA here is from genome assembly GCF_045679555.1 of Salvelinus alpinus. Lineage (NCBI taxonomy): Eukaryota > Metazoa > Chordata > Actinopteri > Salmoniformes > Salmonidae > Salvelinus > Salvelinus alpinus. Next base: position 55,783,365 of record NC_092086.1, on the reverse strand, counting down.
TTTTATTGTCGTCCGACATCAAACTTGTCGTTATTATTATGAAAAAGTATAAACACAAAAACTACAGGCTGCATGACATCAGCAGCCTGGTTGTCCAAAATAGTATAACTAGTTTATTTTAACACCAATAAATCCACCCGTTTAAAAATAAATGTTGTATATGTCAATCTAGCGAACCAGGCAACTAAAAGCAACTTGCTTAACAATGTTTTGGTTAGTTTCTGGCTTGTTAGCTGGCTAGCCAGTTCAAATAATGACCATGTCATATAGCTTACAACGTCTCCACTTTAGCTCATTTGTCTTCATTATTACAGGAAAATAAACTCACAAAAATGTCATTATTTGCAAGTTAATGCTGAGCCAATTGCAGAAAATAGCTTACGGTTGTGAAAGTGATGAAATAAAAGCAAGACATTCTACCAGATCATTTTTTAATTTGGACACTATCTTGCTGGCCTAACGTTGTATCTTAATTTGACTTTGGTGCAGGTCATGTTCTTCACATTATCATCTCTGGTAAACACATACTTTATCAAATAAAATCTAAGTTTGTCACATGCACAGGATACGACGGTTTAGTGAAATGGTTACTTGCATAGTGGAGTCTTTTGTTTAGACATGTAGCTAGCCAGCTAGCTAGCTAAACAATGAACCATAACCCCAAATCATAACTTTACTACCTGGCATGAATCTGCAGGTAGCTAACCAACCAGGTTCAATGTTAGCTAGGTAACATTAGGCTATAACTAGCAAAGCAAATGGCTCTGAGATACGAATAATATTACTACACAGATCATGCACGTAATGTTAGCTAGCGAGCCAACCAGCTAACGTTAGCTAGCTAACAATACGCTTTTATTTGAAATGAAAACAACTTTCTGACAAAATTAAGAATGTATACTATCTGAAAATGTAGCTAGCTGAACTATCTTACCTGTATACTTGGATGGACGCTTTTCCCCATCTGTCACATATGGCATGGTTGCCCTTAGTTTGAAGATGTAATCCAGAGACAGGTGTTTTATACAACCGTCTTCTGTGTGTTCTCTTTTCGACTCCTTCTGCATACTTAAAATCAAACACCAGAATTTTCATACATATAAAAAGCTTGGTCCTCCAGAAGGTGGATAGCAAACCTTTTGCAGTTCTACTACGTGATATCCTTTTTTTTTTAAAGCAGCTTTAGAAAGGATTACCTACACATACTGACCAGCTCAATCAATCAAACAAATGTATTTATAAAGACCTTCTTACATCAGCTGATGTCACAAAGTGCTGTACAGAAACCAAGACTAAAACCCAAAACAGCAAGCAATGCAGGTGTAGAAGCACAGTGGCTAGGAATAACTCCCTAGAAAGGCCAGAACCTAGGAAGAAACCTAGAGAGGAACCAAGCTATGAGGTGTGGCCAGTCTCTTCTGGCTGTGCCGGGTGGAGATTATAACAGAACATGGCCAAGATGTTCAAATGTTCATAGATGACCAGCATCTGGTCAGTGGTTTTTGATGGTGCAACAGGTCAGCACCTCAGGAGTAAATGTCAGTTGGCTTTTCATAGCCGATCATTCAGAGTATCTCTACTGCTTCTGTTGTCTCTAGAGAGTTGAAAACACCAGGTCTGGGACAGGTAGCGCGTCCGGTGAACAGCTCAGGGTTCCATAACCGCAGGCAGAACAGTTGAAACTGGAGCAGCAGCACGGCCAGGTGGACTGGGGACAACAATGAGTCATCAGGCCAGGTAGTCCTGAGGCATGGTCCTAGGTCTCAGGTCCTCTGAGATATATTTAAGACGGAGAATAGTATGTTCAATAGTGAAGATAAATAACCTCATTCACGTGCCAACAAGACTACTTTTCTAATGAGAGACACCTTCTAGTTTTTCTAACTACTTGCTCATTTTTCCCCAAAGAAGCCTGAAACCCTTTCTAAAGACTGTTGACATCTAGTGGAAGCCATAGGAACTGCAATCTGGGTCTATTTGTATTTCCCATAGGCTAGCACTGAAATGGCCAGTGACCTCAAAAATAATAATTCCGGATGGTTTTTCCTCTGGTTTTTGCCTGCCATATCAGTTATGTTATACTCACAGGCATTATTTTAACAGTTTTAGAAACGTCAGAGTGTTTCTATCCAATGCTACCAAGTATATGCATATCCTAGCTTCTGGGCCTGAGTAACAGGCAGTTTACATTGGGCACATCAGTCATCCGAAATTCCGAACAATAACTAGGGCGCTAACGGAACCCCTCGACAACATTCCGCGAAATTCAAAAAATATTTATTTGAAATATGTAACTTTCATACATTCACAAGTGCAATACACCAAATTAAAGCTTAACTTCTTATTAACCTGTTTGGGATAGGGGGCAGCATTTTCACATTTGGATGAAAAGTGTGCCCAGAGTAAACTGCCTGCTACTCAGGCCCAGTTGCTAATATATGCATATTATTGGTAGATTTGGATAGAAGTTTCTTAAACTGTTTGAATTTTGTCTGTGGGTAAAACACAACTCATTTGGCAGCACACTTTCTGACCAGGAAGTGGAAAGTCTGAAATCGATGCTGTGTTCAAGTGGCTGCCTATAAATGGGCATGATACGTATGACTATACGTGCATGTCATACACCTTCCCCTGGATGTCAAGAGGAAGTGAGAGGAAAAATGAGTTGATTATCTCGGTCTGAGGTTGAATAAACCATCTTGGAACAACGTGTCCCCCATTTTCTGTTTTCTGCAAGGCGCGTGTTGGGACCTGTTATTGCCTACTGGAAAGCTGTCGTTATGGGCGAACTCTCTCCGGCTTTGATTTTATTTGATACATGTCACAATATCATCGTAAAGTATGTTTTTTTCAATATAGTTTTATTAGACTATTGAAATTTTTTCGGGACATTAGGCGTGTTGCGTCGTTTGCGTTTGTCACGAAGGAGCGGTTAGCACCACCTGGCCAGTGTGCTTGCTAATTCAAGAGGGAAAGAGTTCGTTCTGAATCCAAGCAACGACGGTTCTGGACAAAGGACCCCTTGTACAACATTCTGATGGAAGATCAGCAAAGGTAGGAACCATTTTGTGATGCTATTTCATATATATCTGTCGAACTGTGTACTAGTAGCTTTGCGCTCAGGTTTCGGTTATTCCCTTACCATAACTAAGTCTTATGTCGTAAAGAAGATATTTTTTGAATTCTAACACTGCGATTGCATTAAGAACTAATGGATCTATCGTTTCCTATACAACATGTATTTTTTTGTAATGTTTATGAATAGCTATTTGGTCAGAATAGGTGAGAGTCTAATAGAAATATCCGCACATTCTGGGAAAAATATGCTACGTTCGCACGTTATGCTACGTTATGCTACGTTGTATAACCACGGATTTCAGCTCTAAATATGCACATTTTCGAACAAAACATAAGTGTATGTATAACCTGATGTTATAGGACTGTCATCTGAGGAAGGTTTATGAAGGTTAGTGAAATGTAATATCTTTTGCTGGTTTATTCGCTAACGCTAACGTGCCTATTGCTATCGCTAACGTGCCTTGATGAATGAATGCGGTAGTGTGGTAGGCTATTGTAGTAAGCTAATATAATGCTATATTGTGTTTTCGCTGTAAAACACTTTTAAAAAATCGGAAATATTGGCTGTATTCACAAGATCTTTGTCTTTCATTTGCTATACACCATGTATTTTTCAGAAATGTTTTATGATGAGTATTTCGGTATGTCACGTTGGTGTCTGTAATTATTCTGTCTGCTTTCGGTGCAATTTCTGATTGTAGCCGCAATGTAAACGATGATTTATACCTGAAATATGCACATTTTTCGAACAAAACATAGATTTATTGTATAACATGTTATAAGACTGTCATCTGATGAAGTTGTTTCTTGGTTTCTTTGGTTTGTTCTAGGTTAGTTTGGTTGATTTTGTGCATGCTACCTGTGCTGTGAAAAATGGCTGTGCTTTTTTCTATTTGTTGGTGAGCTAACATAAATATATATTGTGTTTTCCCTGTAAAACATTTAAAAAATCCGACATGTTGGCTGGATTCACAAGATGTGTATCTTTAATTAGCTGTATTGGACTTGTTAATGTGTGAAAGTTAAATATTTCTAAAAAATATTTTTTGAATTTCGCGCTCTGCCTTTTCAGTGGAATGTGGGAGGAGTTCCGCTAGCGGAACGCCGGGGCTAGAATTAACTGTTGTTAGATCCACATTTGGATCGATCCTCCACTAAACCTATCACCTTATCAACCTCAGCGAGAGTTATCCGAACCTGTATGTCTGAATTAGCAGTCTCAGATCCTTGGAGAATGTTTAATCCATCTGGAAAAGAATACAATTTTTTTCTCATCGGTTCACCACACTTTTACGTGCATAGACTACTTCCTTGTAGATGACAGACTTCTCCATTCCATATCTTCATATAATCCAATTGTTGTATCTGACCATGCCCCTGTTACTATGGAAGCAGTCTTTCAATCTGTTAATCTGCGACCGCCTTGGCGGCTAAATACTCAACTGCTCAGTAATGAACACTGTCAATTTTGTTTTGAGTCAAATCGACTTTTTCATGATTACAAATAGAACCCCAAACATCTCTGCGTCTAGTCTTTGGGAAACTTTGAAAGCTTATATCAGAGGTGAAATTATTTCCTACACCGCACAGTAGAACAAACTGAAAAGGTATAGGCTATCTATGTTAACACGCTGTATTGCCCAATTAGATGACATTGATGCCTTTTCACCATCTCCGGCTATTTATAAGGAACGTATAAACTTGCAAGCAGAATTTGACACATTATTAACAGACCAGCTTACTGAACTGCTTGTCAAGTCTAGGAGCACTTACTCTGGACAAGGAGATAAAGCCAGTAAATTATTAGCTCACAAGTTACGTCAATTATCATCATCATTTCAGATTCCTAAAATTCATACATCGTCTGGGATATCATTAGACCCTAGGGGCATCAATGATGAGTTCAAGATATTTTACCAATCTCTGTATACTTCTGAAAGTAAAGCAGTTACATTGGAATTGGATGATTTCTTCCACTCACTTGCTGTGCCTTCGGTCAGCCGGGATTTGGTAAAAAAAATTAGAGCAGCCGATCACTGTTGAAGAATTGTCTAATGCTGTCAAATCCCTTCAATCTGGGAGAAGCTCAGGGCCTGATAGCTACTCAGCAGAGTTTTATAAAAAGTTGATCTCCAATAGCCCCTATTCTAATTGAAATGTACAATGAAGCATTTGCAAATGGTGCTTTCCCACAGACTCTCACTCAGAGAGTGATATATATGAGATGTATTTATTTGACCTTTATTTGACCAGGTTAGTCTCATTGAGATTAAAAATCTATTTTGTCCGAAAAAGCAGCACACAAAGTTTCAACATTTACAACATAAAACACAAAGCCCTACAGTTTAAAAACATCAGTTATCACATTTAACAGGCACATTGGTTTTAGGAGGAGTGTTTCAACTAGGGGTCAAAATATTGCCATCCCCTAACTCATTTTCCACCATAGTTTTTACCCTAGCTTTAAAATCACTCAAGGAGACGAGCTCCTGTAGTTTCAAGTCGTTTTGTAGCTCATTCCAAGTAGAGGGGACAGAGTCCTGGACTGCTTTTATACCTACTGTAGTTCTCCACAGGCAATAGGCACCATCAAGGAGATACTGTCCTGTGAGCATAGGCGATAATTGTCATTAATCTGTTGGACAATTTAGGTACACAGGTCAAATGGGAGCTGTCTTAAAAAAAAAACTTGGTAGACGATGGCACTCGCGTCGCCAGGGTTGTGGATTCAATTCCCACGGCAGACTAGTGTGAAAATGTGTGTACTCACTACTTACTGTAAGTCGCTCTGGATAGGAGTTTCTGAGAAATGATAAAAAAGTACAACATTTCAGGGATGAGTGAGGGATTTGAAGTTCGTAACAAACCTCAGCAGTGTCCAGCATACGTAATGATGCCACAGGGGCAAACATGTACAAGGTATCGCCATAGTCGATCACAGGCAAGAACGTGACGGAAACAAGTCTCTTTCTCGCGTCAAAAAGAAAACATGACTTATTTTGAAAATAAAACCTTGACTTGGGCTTGAGCTTTTTCACAAGACCCTCTATGTGGGGATTAAATGTGAGACACTCATCGAACAGGAAACAAGTACTTGTAAGTTGATACTGTTACAAATCCCTTTGGCCCGACAATCTAGGGGGGGGATGGTAATGGGACCCGTAACACAACGCAAATTATAAGTGACAAATAACGGTGAGAACGAAATAACACAGAACACTTAATTACCGTCAAACACTCAGGGTTTATTTCTAAACACACGGTAAAAGGGGGCAGGAAAAAGGATCTGAGCTGGACCCAAGGAAATAAATATTCAAAAATACCCCTAAGTTAGACTAGTGTATTTCACCAACAGCTAACTAACCAAAAATACAGTGGGTGGTCCACCCAGTTCTAACTAGTGTTTTTAACAAAGTTTACCTACAGGTAGTGTATGCCCATGGGCGAACTGTCTGGTTACCCCCTTTTTCCCACCATCAAAAAAACACTCAAACACCATAACCAAAAACAATACCCACAGGTGGTGACATGTAGATGCAACACCACACAATGGATCTACAGACATATGGCATTTACAGAGATATTGAGCTGTAGAGAACACAACTGACAGGGTTTTTAAACCAAGGGAAAAGGACTGTGATTGGGTAAGGGAAAAAGAGCAGGTGTCTTCTGATTAGCGACTAATTGATGACTGATTGGGGAATGATGATTGTCACCTGTGAGTAGGGGAGAAGGAGAGCAAAGAAATACACACAGGATACACACAGAATACCTGTATCTGTAACAGATACCTTTTTAATCGAAGAAAGAGTGCACAGGCAGGAGACCGATCTTTCAATATACCACATCCTCTGGATTAACGCTTATGTTAATTTATCTACAGTTGAAGTCGGAAGTTTACATACACCATAGCCAAATACATTTAAACTCAGTTTATCACATTTCCTGACATTTAATCCTAGTAAAAATTCCCTGTCTTAGGTCAGTTAGGATCACCACTTTATTTTAAGAATGTGAAATGTCAGAATAATAGTAGAGAGAATGATTTATTCCTGCTTTTGTTTCTTTCATCACATTCCCAGTGGGTCAGAAGTTTACATACACTCAATTAGTATTTGGTAGCATTGCCTTTAAATTGTTTAACTTGGGTCAAACGTTTCGGGTAGCCTTCCACAAGCTTCCCACAATAAGTTTTGGCCCATCCCTCTTGACAGAGGTGGTGTAACTGGGTCAGGTTTGTAGGCCTCCTTGCTCGCACACGCTTTTTCAGTTCTGCCCACACTTTTCTAAAGGATTGAGATCAGAGCTTTGTGATGGCCACTCCAATAACTTGACTTTGTTGTCTTTAAGCCATTTTGCCACAACTTTGGAAGTATGCTTGGGGTCATTGTCCATTTGGAAGACCCATTTGTGACCAAGCTTTAACTTCCTGACTGATGTCTTGAGATGTTGCCTCAATATATCCACATAAATTTCCTCCCTCATGATGTCCAGGTCACAATGGGCAATCACACAGATTTTGCTCTCTTGTCTCTCACTCTTCATACCTCTCTTGTCTCACTCTTCATACCTCCATTGTCTCTCACTCTTCATACCTCTCTTGTCTCACTCTTCATACCTCTCTTCTCATTCACTCTTCATACCTCTCTTCTCACTCACTCTACATACCGCTCTTCTCACTCACTCTTCATTCCTCTCTTCTCATTCACTCGTCATACCTCTCTTCTCATTCACTCTTCCTACCTCTCTTCTCATTCACTCTTCATACCTCTTCTCACTCACTCTTCATACCTCCCTTGTCTCTAACTCTTCATATCTCTCTTCTCTCTCACTCTTCATACCTCTCTTCTCTCTCACTCTTCATAACTCTCTTCTCACTCACTCTTCATACCTCCCTTGTCTCTCACTCTTCATATCTCTCTTCTCTCTCACTCTTCATTACTCTCTTCTCATTCACTCTTCATTCCTCTCTTCTCACTCACTCTTCATTCCTCTCTTGTCTCTCACTCTTCATACCTCCATTGTCTCTCACTCTTCATTCCTCTCTTCTCACTCACTCTTCATACCTCTCCTCTCACTCACTCTTCATTCCTCTCTTGTCTCTCACTCTTCATACCTCCATTGTCTCTCACTCTTCACACCTCTCTTGTCTCACTCTTCATACCTCTCTTCTCACTCACTCTTCATTCCTCTCTTCTCACTCACTCTTCATACCTCTCTTCTCTCTCACTCTTCATACCTCTCTTCTCACTCACTCTTCATACCTCTCTTCTCATTCACTCTTCAAACCTCCCTTCTCTCTCACTCTTCATACCTCTCTTCTCACTCACTCTTCATACCTCCCTTGTCTCTCACTCTTCATATCTCTCTTCTTTCTCACTCTTCATACCTCTCTTTTCACTCACTCACTCACTCACTCACTCACTCACTCACTCACTCACTCACTCACTCACTCACTCACTCACTCACTCACTCACTCACTCACTCACTCTTGTCTCTCACCTCCTCTGCCCCTTTGTTCAGGCTGCTTCCTCATTAATCCCCAAGCACTCCCTGGCTTAACGACCACAGCCTTTCCTCTTTGGGGCAGGAAGTCCATATAACGCTTGGGGTTGGAGCCAGCTACCTGCAAGATCTCTCCTCAATTAACGTAAACTCGTACAATTGACCTTATTTTAGCGCCCAAAAAATGTAATACTTCCAGATCAACTGTAATATCAATATCAATGTAAAGCACAATTTCTACGCTTTCCAACAAAATCAATGACGAGGCCTTCATGATGCCCATCTCTGCATAATTCAAGAAGGCAATGAGCTCCGTCGGGTCTTTTTAAAAATGGCGGCTGGGGAAGCTTAACCTATTGCGTGATAGTGAGAAGAAGAGATGTCGTGTGGGGAAACTGCTTTTTTCACTCGATTTGTCCAACTTATCACCTTATCGCCTCTAAAATGTAAACAAAACACTATAAAGAGTTTATATAATGTGTCATTACATACCTATTTGAAGGTTTGTGTCGAATTTGAATCGGGTTTTTAGGGCGGTGCTAAAGTGATCTTCAGAAGTAAACAGCGGCTTTTGAGAGTCATGATAGCTTGCAGTGATGACGCAAAAAATTACTAGGTATCCCACCTTACCCTGTCCCTGTCCCTTTCTTGTTTTTAAACGGTGAGATAAGTGCTACACCTGGTGGAGAGAGGCTGTAAGACAGAATTTGTTGCTTTCTGCATGCTGTACGTTACGCCATGACACGTCACAATGTAACGTACAGCGTCAGAAGGGTCCGTTTTTTAAACTTTTCTCCAATATTATAGAGCCATTACCATATCAATCAAAGCTTGAATTTTGGGGTCAACACAGTCACTACAGTCCCATTAGTTTTCTTTGCAGCCTCGTTTGAATGTCGCGGTTGCGCACATTTGTATGGAATGGGGTTAGCCTACATTACCGCTCCTTTCACCTCTCCCTGCCGTCTGCCACAATATTGATATAAGCTGTACAGGGCTCTGTAGCATCAAAAAGATGTTAGACATTCAGATATATCCAAATAATGTTTATCTGTCAACAAAAATACAAGTGCGTGTACAATATATGATGCTAACTAAAAGGAGAACTGGGTATTCAACAAGAATAGTATATGGTAAAAGTAAAATACAGAACCAAAAAATACACAATGAACAGTGTAGTACAGTTCAATGTGTCTCGGGTGTAGTAAAAGGCAGAGAACTGGTAGCTACGCATTGTTACTACAGATAATGTGATTTAACCAAATCATTTTGGTATCCAATATTGGGAGTTGCAGAATAGGTACTATTTGGTATAGCACAGAGAATGTTCGACCAACCTTAGCGATGCCGTCTTCGTCCTCAATTGGTGGAAACAGGAGTCTCAAAATGTCTGTGTCCAGTTGCAGGGGATGAGTTTGAATTTAGAAAATGCTCCGTTATTAAAATAATTTTTTTTTGCTCCATGAAGTAATCCAACAGTGTACGCCAACATCTTATCTATTTCTAGTCGTCTCTAATTGATCGAGACAGGTGAGTGTCCACCCCAAAGCGCCGCATGTCATTGTGACACACACACAGCCAGCCGCACGCACGCACGCACACACACACACACGCACACACACACACACACACGTACACACACACACGTACACACACACACACACACACACACACACACACACACACACACACACACACACACACACACACACACACACACACACACACACACACACACACACACACACACAGCCTATATTCAATGGAGAGAGTTCAAAGTTTCATGACTGGCTAACACTTGCTATTCATGTCAGTGACATGTAACTTATTATCAGGAAGTCCCAGGTAAAGTATAAAGCATGACACACAACAACCAGTCAGATCCCCTCTTACACAAACATCCTTGCCTCCTCTGTGAAGATGTCCAGCTCTCAAACAACCACCACTAATGGGGTGGTGGTCATCACCCATGTCTACCCCTATGGGAACGGGATGGGGATCGCGGGGGTCGCTTCTACCCCTCACTGTCTGGGACAGACGGTTTTCTCAGTGCTGGGAAGTTTCCGGGCAGGGCATCCAAAAGCGCTTGGGGTAAGAATTTTCTAATTAAAATAACAATTTTGGTTGAATGTAAATGGAAGAACAGATAAAATAAATTTCCTGCTTTGCTCTTTGTTTTTCTCTTTCAGACCGTACAGATCATGATTGGTTTGATGATGCTGTTAACAGGAATTGTGATGTTTCCAGCCCCGTGGTTTGATAATATTGGAGTAGTCAGTGGAATATTTGTCTGGAGATCGATCATTGTGAGTGAGCTGATTTGTCTAAAAATCCTCCCTTAAGTTTCCTGTCTGCCTGGATGCAAAACAAAACGTCCTCATAGTTAAATCATGTCACTTTAAAAATATATTTATTTCATTTGAAGTAATGCTTTATAAATAATGACTTGTCTTAACTAACAATTTGTCTTAACCAAGGACTTTTATCCACATATACAGTGGGGAGAAGAAGTATTTTATACACTGCCGATTTTGCAGGTTTTCCTACTTACAAAGCATGTAGAGGTCTGTAATTTTTATCATAGGTACACTTCAACTGTGAGAGACGGAATCTAAAACAAAAATCCAGAAAATCACATTGTATGATTTTTAAGTAATTAATTTGCATTTTATTGCATGACATAAGTATTTGATACATCAGAAAAGCAGAACTTAATATTTGGTACAGAAACCTTTGTTTGCAATTACAGATATCATACGTTTCCTGTAGTTCTTGACCAGGTTTGCACACACTGCAGCAGGGATTTTGGCCCACTCCTCCATACAGACCTTCTCCAGATCCTTCAGGTTTCGGGGCTGTTGCTGTGCAATACGGACTTTCAGCTCCCTCCAAAGATTTTCTATTGGGTTCAGGTCTGGAGACTGGCTAGGCCACTCCAGGACCTTGAGATGCTTCTTACGGAGCCACTCCTTAGTTACCATGGCTGTGTGTTTCGGGTCGTTGTCATGCTGGAAGACCCAGCCACGACCCATCTTCAATGCTCTTACTGAGGGAAGGAGGTTGTTGGCCAAGATCTCGCGATACATGGCCCCATCCATCCTCCCCTCAATAAGGTGCAGTCGTCCTGTCCCCTTTGCAGAAAAGCATCCCCAAAGAATGATGTTTCCACCTCCATGCTTCACGGTTGGGATGGTGTTCTTGGGGTTGTACTCATCCTTCTTCTTCCTCCAAACACGGCGAGTGGAGTTTAGACCAAAAAGCTCTATTTTTGTCTCATCAGACCACATGACCTTCTCCCATTCCTCCTCTGGATCATCCAGATGGTCATTGGCAAACTTCAGACGGGCCTGGACATGCGCTGGCTTGAGCAGGGGGACCTTGCGTGCGCTGCAGGATTTTAATCCATGACGGCGTAATGTGTTACTAATGGTTTTCTTTGAGACTGTGGTCCCAGCTCTCTTCAGGTCATTGACCAGGTCCTGCCGTGTAGTTCTGGGCTGATCCCTCACCTTCCTCATGATCATTGATGCCCCACGAGATGAGATCTTGCATGGAGCCCCAGACCGAGGGTGATTGACCGTCATCTTGAACTTCTTCCATTTTCTAATAATTGCGCCAACACTTGTTGCCTTCTCACCAAGCTGCTTGCCTATTGTCCTGTAGCCCATCCCAGCCTTGTGCAGGTCTACAATTTTATCCCTGATGTCCTTACACAGCTCTCTGGTCTTGGCCATTGTGGAGAGGTTGGAGTCTGTTTGATTGAGTGTGTGGACAGGTGTCTTTTATACAGGTAACGAGTTCAAACAGGTGCAGTTAATACAGGTAATGAGTGGAGAACAGGAGGGCTTCTTAAAGAAAAACTAACAGGTCTGTGAGAGCCGGAATTCTTATTGGTTGGTAGGTGATCAAATACTTATGTCATGCAATAAAATGCAAATTAATTACTTAAAAATCATACAATGTGATTTTCTGGATTTTTGTTTTAGATTCCGTCTCTCACAGTTGAAGTGTACCTATGATAAAAATGACAGACCTCTACATGCTTTGTAAGTAGGAAAACCTGCAAAATCGGCAGTGTATCAAATACTTGTTCTCCCCACTGTATGTATTTGGCTAACTTTGGTCATACTGTAGAAATATGTGTGTCCCAAATGGCACAGTATTCGCTATATAATGCACTATGTAGGAAATAGGGATACAGTATAAATATGGTGCACTATGTAGGGAATAGGGAGCCATTTAGGATGCATCCTTGAAAAATCTCTTTCTTGTTCCTTCTCAGTATGTAGTTGCAGGCTCTCTCACTGTTGCCGCTGACAACAAACTGAACAAATGTCTGGTCAGTATCAATATTTTTCCCCCAATAAAGTTTAGGCTTTTGATTTATAAAGTTCCTCTCTATTTGAAGACATAGAATCTACTGTACGATAGGCCCTCATGTTTTCGTTCATCTGCTGGTTTTCCTCCCAAAACACAAGCAGTGGGGGGGCCACTGGTGTTAACTGTGGATTGCCCGTTTAAAGAATCGTAATAACAATGATAAGGAATAACAACAAACTGAATTCGGTATTGCGTTTAATTCTTCTGAAATTTCCTTCCACAACCAGCCATTCCCATGTCCTCTTTCTGCTCTCTCTCGCTGTCCCTTAGGTGAAAGGCTCCCTGGGAATGAATGTTGTCGCCACGGTTACTGCTCTTACTGGCATCATCCTCCATTCTTTAGACAGTGCTGGGATCATGTTGTACTGTGACTCTCCATACGATTTCTGTCAACAGTACTGGGTATATACCAAATGCTTATTAATTTTTAACATTCATTGGCCTGGAGGTATTTGTAAATTGATAAAGGCTAATTTAAATTATGCCTACATGTGACATTGGCAACATGGAAGCAATAGTAAGGTAGATAACTGCTATAAAGTTAGTTTATAGTTCATTTTAGTCCACATTGAAACTAAAAGTTCACGAAGTGGTCATAATTGCTACAAGATGGCGGTGTAGTTTATTTAAGTCCACATTGAAACTGGGAGAGTTCACAAAGTGTTCAAAATTGCTACAAAATGGCGGTGTAGTCTAGTTAACTGCTGTTTCCTGTTCCTCTCTGTCTATAGGACAAGTCCCAGGGAATATCAGGTGTTTTGGCTGTTTTCTCCTTGCTGGAGTTCATAGTGTCCATTTGTGTCTCGTCATTCGCCAGCAGAGCTGTCTGCCTGTGCTGCCGTTCCACCCCTGAGGTGAGTCTATAGACTTAGATTTCTGTCCATTTTTTTTTTTACAAAATGTTGTAAATCTCAAGGTTATCTACATTACCCAAGTTCTCTGATATTATGAGTTAAGTACATATTTCACAAGTGGAATTTCATTCCAAAAGTCTCACTTTGGGGTCACTAACCATTCCAGCCCGTGGGGCTACCGTGCATAAGAGCGCAGTCGAAAGTGTGACGTAGCGCGTCAGGCATTGTTGCAAAAGGCTCATGAAGAAACTGAGGGCCAAACTTCTTAATCCAGTGCCAATAGGACAGCTATGAGACAGGTATGTCTTGTTCCTACTCTGTGTAGAGTATGGTGTGCTGTACTGGCTATACCTGAAGCTCCGAGAGGATGTTCCCGAGTTCTCCGAAACGAGCTAAGTAAACTACACCATGTGGAGTGAAGGCCGCCCAAAGCCAGAAAGGGCTGAGGGGCATTCACTGTGAACCCTATAAACCTTATCCTGTATAAAGGGGAGTTAGGGTTTAGAATCCCTTTACTAGAACATGTGGGAAGACAGCACCGTTAAAGGCAAAGGCAGTAAAGCGATCCATCTTACCAGGGAGTGTGGCGTCGGTAGTGGAACGTACACGGCACAAGGCGTAGATGTGGTTGGCCAGAGATGGATCCACCTTGAGAGGGCTGCAAAATCAGATTCCTCCATGTTGTGCATGTCCAAGTTCGGGGCGTCCTTAATTGGCATCTTGCCAGTAAGGGGCTTATCCCACAAACGTTTTTCGGAGACAAGCTGGGACAACAGGAAGCAGTTGCATCGCGGTGGTTGTACTAGTGGGAAGTGTCCTCCCATCGTACAGATCCGTTTCTCGGTTTCCGTTCCTCAGGGGAGCCGGCCACTTGATCTCATGTCTGGTGGCGGCTCGCTTAAGCTGTATGCGACATATTGGCACAACCCCATTACACCTTTTTGTTCATCCATGACCTAGCCCCAGCTGGGCTTGGTCTTGGGACGGAAGAGCCACAGCGTCCGCTGGTGGCTGGGAGGCGAACAAGGCTTGAGCCTCTTTTTCATGACTCAAATTCCAGAGTGCAACACCCTGGCACGCACCCTTCCCAAGCAGATAATGCATAGAAGGAGTATATTCTTCTTAACAATCTTTGAACCACAAGCACAAGAACGTTGGGATTTGAGTGTTAGCCTCATCTTGGGTAGGGGTAGCGGTAGCAATTGTGAAGTCCAGAATGGAGGATTGTCCTTGTAGGAAGGGTCCAGTTGTGAGTTGTGTTGAGGTGGTGCAGAGTTCTTCTGACCTGTTGTCTCTCTGCACCCTTGTGTCCAAGTAAAGCGCAGACAGTGTTGGAGGGCTGCCTTAATCGACATCCACGTCTTCGGCGCCCGGGGAACAGTGGGTTAACTGCCTTGCTCAGGGGCAGAACGACAGATTTTTACCTTGTCAGCTCTGGTAACATATCATACGTTTTGCAAATTCGTAACATATTGTACAAATTGAAATTCGTAATATATTGCACAAATTGCAATTCGTAACATATCATATTAATTGTAATTCATAACATATCATACGAAATGGACGATGGACATCCACAAATCAATACAAACCATATGAAACATAATATATCATACTAAATGGGGTGTCAGGATTTACGTACAGAATAATTTGATCTCTTTGGTCATGTGGAGAAAATCAAGAACCAGTCGCGTAGAGCTCTTCAATGAGGAAGCGAACATGGACAGTGAGCTGGAGAGTATCGCTTTTATACAGGGTAAAGTTTTGAGACTTTCGGAAACAAAATCTCACAGAAAAAGTCATTGAAACAGATCTACATATGCATGTAAGTCTTACTATACTGTAAAACATAAATATTAAACTAAGTCAAGTATGTTCTGGCAACTGTAAGAGCACTGAGTGTCCATGGCACCTCAAATAGCAGGAGGAGAACAATCAAGCTGAATGAAACTGTTACTATCATGTTTACATGAATACACTGTATTTTTGTTTAAGCAAAGACTTGAAATGGACTTAAAATGGACATGTCTGTCTTTTAGCAAGTGTCCTCCATTGGGTATCAAATACCGGTACCTCATGGCAGCATGACTCCAAGCAACGCACCTTACCCTCCTCAGAACAACTACGAGGTATGACATCTTGGCCGGTTGAATTTCAGGGTTACCATGTGAAATAGGTGGCTCGACATGAATATCATTTAAAAAATATATAAAAATAAGATCTCACCGGTGTCCTAGTAACTGAGTTTCTTGAGTCATTTAAAACATTCACGGTGTGTCCCAAGTGGCACCCTATTCCTGATTTAGTGCACTCCTTTTGACCAGGGCGTATGTAGTGAATCGGGTGTCATTTGGGATGCCAAGAAAGAGATTCTGCAATGATTAAATATTATGTACTACAATTTTGACTCACCCTGTAGGCTAAACCCAGTAATCAGTTTAAATTGTAGATACTGTAGCATGTATAATGTAGCTTAATTGTACACAGCAAAATCAATGGTATACATTTAACTTTGAAAGTCTGAAAGTGTAAAATGTACACTATTTTCAGTCAACATATGAGTCCGACTGAACCATGTATATTCCCCCTCGAGCCGATACCACTACGGCCCTCAAGGAACTACACTGGACTTCGTGCAAACTGGAAATCACATATCCCGAGGCCACATTTATTGTAGTTTGGGACTTTAACAAAGCAAATATGAGGGAAACGCTATGGAAATTATATCAGCACATTTGAAATAACACGTTTGAAAGTGTTAAAGATTTAACTCTGTTGCATTGTTCCCCATTTAACTCTGAACGTTTCAAATATACACTATTTTCAAAGTACAAAGTATCTATAACTGGGCTAAAATGTAGCCACGTTTGCACATTTGTTCATATCCTTTGCTAGTTAGTGAATTATTAGCCCAGTTATAGATACTTTGTACTGTAGTCAGCAATGGGGAAGTGAATGCTTCCTAGAAGAGAACAAAACATGTGGATTTCAAGCCATCTTTGAAAAGCGAGTCTTAAAGGGGCAGTGTTGTATTTAGAGACAGGCTTGAATAAGCTAAGGAGCCAATAGGAAGGGAGTAGAATATTTTGTCTGATTCTCTGTAATAATGGTATGGGGGGAAAAAATGAATTGTATTTTTGTAAAGTGGTTTCTTGCATCAAACAACAACAAAATGTTCAGTCACCTCCTTGTCTGAAGGACAAATGGATAAACAGGTTCATGTCAAGCTCTGCATGTTTTTTCAAAAGTCTTCTGGAATGTAGACCTACACTGAACACCACACATTGGCTGCTACTGTAGGCTGAATGATAGAACAGCTATTTCCATGGTAAAATGTTATGGGATGCATTTTCTCCATTGTTCTTTATGTTAGGCCACTCTGGTAGCCTCCATTATGATCAAATAGCCACACTAGCCTACTTGACCACTGTTAGAACTGTAACTTAAAGCAGGTACAGCCTCAGTGTTCACAATAAACATGCGCCAGAACTTTCAGAAGTTCTGTGCAGCAGACCTGAAATTTGTCATTGCTGATTTGAGGGAGCATTGCTGGACATTGTACTTGCAAATATAGTTCAGATGTTGTACTTGTAGTTTCATCTGACTGGTAGCTTAGCAGGTAGAGTACGGGACTATAGAACTTTCAGGGACATGAGGGCATGAGGTTGAATTCTGGTAAAGGCACACTTTTTTAAAATGTGAAACCACACTTTCTGCAAATTTTTGTTAACAAAAAGTGTTTATTTAGTATACAGTAGTATAAGCTTCTGTCTTAAGCATCCTAAATAATGCCATAGATTCAGTTTTTTTTTAAAGATCAACTGTAAGGCAAAAAATGGAAGCATGATGTGAATCTGGTTTCCAACTGATTTGTAAGCTACTAAAGCCAACCATTTACTGCTGCGCCACAGAGTTTTGCTGAACATTGTGGGGAAAAACATCTGTTTATCAAACGCTGCTATTTATTGTTGACCAGCAGATGTCACTAATGTGCATTGTGAACCGATAATGAATCTCTGAGTAATGAACCGTTTTTCTGCACAATTTGGTGAAAGCCTTCAGAAATCCTTGATTTCCCATCACTATTAATTATTGGCCTAGTAAGTGGCCTAGATTTACCCTAATTCAGTGGTGTTAGGAAACTCCTAGTTTACAGGCCACGTCAGGCCTGCAAGTCGCATTATACTGATTATGTGTAATTCCTATTGGAATCGAGCCAGAGTTAGGATATCCACATTTTTTTATTCACCCTCAACCTACATTCAGAATGACTGTCAGGATTAGGAAACCTGATTTAAAAAAATCACTACCTAAATAAATTAAACCAGAACAACCATTTCAGTAATGGTCCAATAAATCTAAGTAACTGATTGGATTAGTTCTGAAAAATGTATGTTATTTATCTTTGTGTAGCATAAGATTAATCAAACAATCAATCAATGTACATGCAAAAACACATATGAAAATGAATCCTAAAAAAAACATCCTGCAGTAGAGCATGCTTGGAATATGATAATGATGCGTGTGGTTTTGATGGGACTATTTTACTCTCCACAGTGTAAAACAATAACTCTGGTTATTAACTCCAACACTGGGGGTTATTTTACACCACTGAGTGTTAATATCACTCTTACAGAGTGATTGTAAACACTACAAATGTTACACTGAAAAATCAACACTGGCCAATTTGCTGTGTAGTATGTCTATCATTTGATGCATCTCAAATGGCATCCTATTCCCTATACTGCACTATATTTTTGATCAGTGCAGTATAGGGGAAAGGGTGCAGGCTCTGGTCAAAAGTTGTGCACTTTATAGAGGAGGGGGTGCAATTTGGGACATAACAATAGTCAAGGTCATATGATGTCCTGTGTTGTTTTCTCTACAGACTGGGAACTACCCGGAGGTTCCTGAGGGAGACGGTATGGATACAGGGTTTGAACAGAACCACGTGCCTCATCAATACACTGCCTGAGAAACGGGCCTGTGAATCCATTGCTATTTTTCTTGTTGAAATCATGTTCTTATGTAGACCTATGTTTCCGGTGCAAGCCAGCCAATGGTTAGCAGCACCACATCACTGATCTGAATAATTTGACAGTTAAATACTGTTAGTGTATTGTAATGTTATATATGATCTTTTGGCTACTATATGGTTAATATTTTAATGTTTTTTCTGTCTCTCATAATTTTCTATAGAAAATAGTAGCCTTCAGTAATCAACTAAAATTAACCACAGTGCATCCTTTGTCAATGTTTGTAAATGACATGGGCCTATAATGATGACATTTATTGCAAATACATATCACTGAATAAACGGGGGAAAAATGACAAAGAATCGAGTTTGGAGTCACTTTTGTCTTCTGTAGGGTACAATGTAAGTAATGACAAAGTAAGAAAGTAAATACATTGATATTTTCGGAAGAGTGGTTGAAGGGTCTGAAAACATCTTGATAAGGAGGGAGCGTTGGATGTTTGCATTGGGCATTAAATCCTTTCTGTATTGAGTTTGTGCAATATTAAGCCTGGAGCCGAGGCTAGTGCAATAGGCCTATTGGGTAAATCTATTTAAATTCAATCACTTTTTGACAGCACTTTTTGATTTGAACGAAAGCTTCCATACATTGAAAGAAGTGCTCAGAAAGTGACTTTTTGGACCTGAATGCCAAAACATTCAAGAGATAAAGGTGCTCAAAGTTGATCCATTTTGCATACCCCACCATACCATGAGAAATGCATGTCTTCATCACTGGAAAAGTTAAATGTTTGAGATTGATATCATTTAAAATCTTGTTAACAGGGTTATCAAACAAAAAAAATCCCAATTATGTAGAAAATAAATGTTATCCTCCATTATATAAAAAGGCATAAACTCAGATCATTTTTTCACATACTGTTTGTTGTGGCTTAGACCCTATTCTACACCATCTAAGATTTTTGTGTTGTGCACACCATCAGTTGAGACACATCTGACTCTTGAATACAGGGTGGGTGTCATGTTTTGGCTGATAAATGTATACTAAAATGGGAATAACGTAGACATTTCAACATTCAAATGGTACCACAAAGATTGTTGGAGGTCTACACATCAGAGCATGTTGACTTGAATGGGAATATCTGTTTTAAATTATACTGTCAATCCTCCATAGACAAGCTATTGAAATCATAGAAATATAGATATTAGAATAGACATGACCATTTAAGTTGACATTCGATGGTGAGTGAACCGGCAGTCATCTTTGTAGTAGTTACCCAAACGTAAAATGTAAATTAAAATTCAATTTCAATGGTGTACCAGCTAGGTCTATTCTATGGATTATATTTCTATGATTGAAATGACACCAACCCTGTATTAAGGATCATGGTGTGTCCCAACCAATAGCGGGCATAATACAAAAACCTCTGATTTTTTTTTAAACAAACAAAGCTACTGTACAACATATGCGAATATTTAAAAAATCGGAGTTTACGAGTTTTTAGATAATTTACCTTAAAGATGCATTATGCAGAAATCGCTCCGCCATGTCCTGGTTGCTAAAATTTTTATAGTTTGCCTAGTTTCAGTTTATGTGACGAAACAAGCAAATATAGTATATAGAATCATTGTACCATGTAAACCGCTGCGAAATATTATTTTTCCTTAGACAAAAATAATGCACTTTTCCGCTGACCATAGGCGGAAATCCCAGGGGGGACGGGGGGGACACGACCCCCCCATCCTGGGGAAAATATGATTTGTCCCCCCCAATATATCACTGTAAACATAACTATGTAATTTCAATAATATTAATAATACGCAATGAAAGCACTTGTGCTGATTATAGACACTTAATAGCGCGTTTTTAAATTTCACAAGATTGCGACCCCCCCGCCCTTTGCCTCACAATGGTTTGATCCACTGCCAGTTCTTTAGCTGGCAAGGTAATAGAGGGCTCGTATCTACTGTCCGAAAGGCACTCAATGTACGTAACTGACGTGAGGTTAATCCAGTCAATCGCGCTTTAGCAATGTATATATTTTTTTAATGTTGCAGGGTTCACACACAGCTGAATTTGCAGAGCTAGCGCGCAAACTAAAGCAAACATTAACTAGCAAGCTAGCTAGTACCTATTCCATTTATGTGGCGTCGTCAAAGATGGAATATTTGCTATCGTCAGTTTATTCCAAGATTAGCATGCAGCTGTAGTGCTTCAAAGTCCCTGTGATAAGGTTAGCGATAAACTGAAGTCCAAACTGAACAGAACTACACTCTTATACCATTGTCTTAAATATATTTAATGGTCTCGTTGCAAAAGCTAAATTGTCGCTAGTGAATTATTTATTTTTTTCACCTTTAACCAGGTAGCAAAGATTATAGCAAACACCACAGAAACGGAATTGGTGCTCGCTAGCTTTGCAAATTCAGCTATTGTTGGAAGCCTGCCAATATGAAACAAACTATGTTAAAATTTCAAAACGTTGCAGCATGTTTTGTGTAAATGTGTGTGTGCAGCTAGACCGGTCAGCCAGCCAGCCAGGTAGAAAAATGTCAGAAAAAGGTAAAAAGACGGACATCAGAGTATTTTTCAGTACACCAAAACGCAAAGTAAGAACTCTAGTAGCCTAATATCTCAAAGACCAGTTGATAAAATGTTCATAAGAAAGAAGTGAAATGCTAATGGAAATATTTCACAATGATGTCATTAGGCAGAGCAGGCAACAGATGGCACACAGACAGCAGAGCTGGGGACAGATATGCAGGGACAGACTGGCAGAGACAGGGAGTCTCAGGTAAGTTTGTTGAGTCTTTGTTTGGCAACATTATGAAAGGTTCTCAATTTTTTTGATTTGTAAAATAGGGACATAATTGGAAAATGCCATGAATACCCCCACTCTCAATTTAAACTGGTGACTGAACCAAGATTTGTTTAAGGCAATGGTATTGCTGTTGTGATTAATTGTGTAGTTTTGGGTACCGGTAGTTAGGAGTACAGCAAACACCTTATTTCTTTTCTAGGAGACAGATTGTGAGTCAGTGAGGGTGGTGAAAGGGAAAGAGCCAAGGAGAGAGACTTCAGAGGACAGTGTCACAGCCACGGCAGGACCAGGTGTCACCCTTGTTGCCAGCAGCACCAGTATAGGGGACAGTGGCACAGCATCGTCCAGTTACCTCAGTGATGACACAAAACCATATCAGCCACACCCACAATTTATAGAACCGCAAACTCTTGCAAACAGAGTGTTGACGTTTCAAGAGAGAGGAACACTGCACTGATAAGGAACATTGCTATAACTATTATTATTAGTAGTATTATAATGATTTAAACAAGTTGGGACAACCCTTCAGTTAACTACTGTACCTAACAATTATCCAGTAGTAGTGATTATGGTCCCTCAATATACATTTAACATATTACAACATAGTCTATGTGTTACAGCACTACTTTTGGTGTCCTCCTCAGGAATTGCTCCTGAGAAAATTTCATGTAATTGTCCCCTCCAAGGTTGATGTCAGATTTTCGCCCCTGCCGCTGACTGAAGCAAAAATGAATCTTGAGAATGGGAAGTATAGAATAGTCCACATAGATCAGATCTACCAGTTCTTAGATTTGCTTTCAATGAGAATGACAGATCTATAACACACATTTCTATGTGAATTTGGTCCAGGTTAAGGTTTAAAATATTATTTTTTTCAAGAAATAATTAAATAGTTAGACAACACTGTTTGTAAGCTTTTAAATTATATCAAACTCAAACTCCAGTAATAACGACATTGATGTCTCATGGTATGGTGGGGTATGCAAAATGGCTCAATTTTGAGCACCATTATCTCATGAATGTTATGGCATTCAGGACCACTTATTCCATGGGAAAACATGTATGGAAAGTTGTGTTTAAATCAAAAGGGATGCTGTCAAAAGGTGATTGCAGTAGGGTAAATTCCCTTGAATTCAAACAAGGCAACAATAAACATGTCGTCCCCCATGAATGATGCGTTCTCCCTTGGGCCAATTGAGATATTGCGTGTGACTAA
The DNA here is from genome assembly GCF_045679555.1 of Salvelinus alpinus. Classification (NCBI taxonomy): domain Eukaryota; kingdom Metazoa; phylum Chordata; class Actinopteri; order Salmoniformes; family Salmonidae; genus Salvelinus; species Salvelinus alpinus. The sequence continues at coordinate 55,760,535 of NC_092086.1, read as the reverse complement.
CAAATGTCAGTTATCGTGTGTGACCACAGATTATGCATAATATTGACCAGATACTCAAGTGACCCCCCTAACAATGAAAATAAACGTCTTCAAAAATGGATAACCCTAAAATTAAAGAGTACACTTTCTATGCAAAGAGGCACAAAATATTCTCCCGAATTGATTTTGTATGATTATCTACTCTATTTTCCTGATTAAATTCAATACATGAGCCTATCTGATCATCATAATTATTACTGCCAGATAAATATTTCAGAATCTTCTGAAAGAGCAAGAAGATGGCGCTTTAATGTTTCCTTTCTACAAAATCCTACTTTCTGTGAACGATTTGAAACTGAATTGAATGAATTTAGAATGATGAACAAAAATTCAGTCGATGATCCTTGCATTTTATGGGATGCTATTAAAGGTTATATTTAAAACAATCAGTGGCGACCCGTAATTCAGGGCAGATGGGGCCTGTTTTGAGCCCCACATTTTTTGCTATTTATTTTTAGAAAAAATGTATATATATATATATATGTATATATAAACATTTTTCTAAAAAGGAATTTTCCCATTTTTTATATATACATACAGTTGAAGTCGAAAGTTTACATACACCTTAGCCAAATACATTTAAACTCAGTTTATCACAATTCCTGACATTTAATCAGAGTAAAAATTCCCTGTCTTGGGTCAATTAGGATCACCACTTTATTTTAAGAATGTGAAATGTCAGAATAATAGTAGAGAGAATGATGTATTTCTGCTTTTATTTCTTTCATCACATTCCCAGTGGGTCAGAAGTTTACATACACTCAATTAGTATTTGGTAGCATTGCCTTTAAATTGTTTAACTTGGGTCAAACGTTTCGGGTAGCCTTCCACAAGCTTCCCACAATTGGTTGGGTGAATTTTGGCCCATTCCTCTTCACAGAGCTGGTGTAACTGCGTCAGGTTTGTAGGCCTCCTTGCACGCACACGCTTTTTCAGTTCTGCCCACAAATTTTCTATAGGATTGAGGTCAGGGCTTTGTGATGGCCACTCCAATACCTTGACTTTGTTGTCCTTATGCCATTTTGCCACAACTTTGGAAGTATGCTTGGGGTTATTGTCCATTTGGAAGACCCATTTGTGACCAAGCTTTAACTTCCTGACTGATGTCTTGAGATGTTGCCTCAATATATCCACATCATTTTCCTCCCTCATGATGTCCAGGTCACAATGGGAAATCACACAGATTTTGCTCTCTTGTCTCTCACTCTTCATACCTCTCTTGTCTCACTTTTCATACCTCTCTTATCTCTCACTCTTCATACCTCTCTTCTCTCTCACTCTTCGTACCTCTCTTCTCACTCACTCTTCATACCTCTCTTCTCACTTACTCTTCATGCCTCTCTTTTCACTCACTCACTCACTCACTCACTCACTCGTCATACCTCTCTTGTCTCTCACCTCCTCTGCCCCTTTGTTCAGGCTGCTTCCTCATTAATCCCCAAGCACTCCCTGGTTTAACGACCACAGCCTTTCCTCGTTGGGGCAGGAAGTCCATATAACGCTTGGGGTTGGAGCCATCTAACCTGCAAGATCGCTCCTCAATTAAAACTTATTTGGGACAGGGAGGCAGTATTGAGTAGCTTGGATAAAAAGGTGCCCAGAGTAAATTGCCTGCTACTCAGTCCTACAAGCTAGAATATGCATATAATATATTATAATATATATATAATATATTCTAATATATATATATATATATATATAATATTTATATAATAATATAACATATTCTTAGTAGATTTGGATAGGAAACACTCTGAAGTTTCTAAAACTGTTTGAATGATGTCTGTGAGTATAACAGAACTCATATTTTGAGTTTCGTCTGAACTTTTGCCTGGACTTGCCCGCGAGTTTGGATTGTGTACTAAACGCGCGAACAAAAAGGAGGTATTTGGACATAAATTATGGACTTTATCGAACAGGTCAAACATTTATTGTGGAACTGGGATTCCTGGGAGTGCATTCTGATGAAGATCATCAAAGGTAAGTAAATATTTATAATGCTATTTCTGACTTCTGTTGACTCCACAACATGGCGGATATCTGTATGGCTTGTTTTGTTGTCTGGATTCTCTCTTTGGCTGGATAAATGGCTGTGTTTTTCTGTGACTAGGTACTGACCTAACATAATCGTTTGGTGTGCATTCGTCGTAAAGCCTTTTTGAAATCGGACACTGTGGCTGGATTTACAACAAGTTTATCTTTAAAATGGTGTAAAATACTTGTATGTTTGAGGAATTTTATATATGGGATTTCTGTTGTTTTGAATTTGGCACCCTGCAATTTCACTGGCTGTTGTTGAGGTGGGACGCTAGCGTCCCGAATATCCCAGAGAGGTTAACTTAAACTCACTCACTTTTGTACATCGCGCTGGTCCGTACAATTGAGCTTATTTTTGCGCCCAAAAAACGTAATACTTCCAGATCAACTGTAATATCAATACCAATGTAAAGCACAATTTCTCCCCTTTCCAACAAAATCAATGACGGGACCTTCATGATGCCCATCTCTGCATAATTCAAGAAATTTTTTATTTTAAATAAATAAAATTGATTGATATGGCAGGCAAAAACCTGAGAAGAAATCCAACCAGGAAGTGGGAAATCTGAGGTTTGTAGTTTTTCAACTCTTTGCCTATCCAAGATACAGTGTAAATTTGGTTGCACTTCCTAAGGCTTCCACTAGATGTCAACAGTCTTTAGAACCTTGTTTGATGCTTCTACTGTGAAGGAGGGGGGAATTGGAGCTGATTGAGTAGGGTGTCTGGAATGAGCTGATCACGCGCGCTCACGTGAGAGTTAGCTGCGTTCCATCGCATTTCTAAAGACAAAGGGATTCTCCGGTTGAAACATTATTGAAGATTTATGTTAAAAACATCCTAAAGATTGATTCTATACTTCGTTTGACATGTTTCTACAAACTGTAATATGACTTTTCGTCTGAACTTTTGTCTGGACTTGCCCGCGAGTTTGGATTGTGTACTAAACGCGCAAACAAAAAGGAGGTATTTGGACATAAATTATGGACTTTATCGAACAGGTCAAACATTTATTGTGGAACTGGGATTCCTGGGAGTGCATTCTGATGAAGATCACAAAGGTAAGTAAATATTTATAATGCTATTTCTGACTTCTGTTGACTCCACAACATGGCGGATATCTGTATGGCTTGTTTTGTTGTCTGAGCGCTGTACTCAGATTATTGCATGGTGTGCTTTTTCGGTAAAGCTTTTTTGAAATCTGACACAGCGGTTGCATTAAGGAGAAGTGGATCTAAAATTCCATGCATAACACTTGGATCTTTTACCAATGTTTATTATGAGTATTTCTGTAAATTGATGTGGCTCTCTGCAAAATCACCGGAGGTTTTGTTGGAACTACTGAACATAACGCGCCAATGTAAACTGAGATTTTTTTTATATAAATATGAACTTTATCGAACAAAACATACATGTATTGTGTAACATGAAGTCCTATGAGTGTCATCTGATGAAGATCATCAAAGGTTAGTGATTCATTTTATCTCTATTTATGCTTTTTGTGACTCCTCTCTTTGGCTGGATAAATGGCTGTGTTTTTCTGTGACTAGGTACTGACCTAACATAATCGTTTGGTGTGCATTCGTCGTAAAGCCTTTTTGAAATCGGACACTGTGGCTGGATTTACAACAAGTTTATCTTTAAAATGGTGTAAAATACTTGTATGTTTGAGGAATTTTATATATGGGATTTCTGTTGTTTTGAATTTGGCACCCTGCAATTTCACTGGCTGTTGTTGAGGTGGGACGCTAGCGTCCCGAATATCCCAGAGAGGTTAACTTAAACTCACTCACTTTTGTACATCGCGCTGGTCCGTACAATTGAGCTTATTTTTGCGCCCAAAAAACATAATACTTCCAGATCAACTGTAATATCAATACCAATGTAAAGCACAATTTCTCCCCTTTCCAACAAAATCAATGACGGGACCTTCATGATGCCCATCTCTGCATAATTCAAGAAATTTTTAATTTTAAATAAATAAAATTGATTGATATGGCAGGCAAAAACCTGAGAAGAAATCCAACCAGGAAGTGGGAAATCTGAGGTTTGTAGTTTTTCAACTCTTTGCCTATCCAAGATACAGTGTAAATTTGGTTGCACTTCCTAAGGCTTCCACTAGATGTCAACAGTCTTTAGAACCTTGTTTGATGCTTCTACTGTGAAGGAGGGGGGAATTGGAGCTGATTGAGTAGGGTGTCTGGAATGAGCTGATCACGCGCGCTCACGTGAGAGTTAGCTGCGTTCCATCGCATTTCTAAAGACAAAGGGATTCTCCGGTTGAAACATTATTGAAGATTTATGTTAAAAACATCCTAAAGATTGATTCTATACTTCGTTTGACATGTTTCTACAAACTGTAATATGACTTTTCGTCTGAACTTTTGCCTGGACTTGCCCGCGAGTTTGGATTGTGTACTAAACGTGCAAACAAAAAGGAGGTATTTGGACATAAATTATGGACTTTATCGAACAGGTCAAACATTTATTGTGGAACTGGGATTCCTGGGAGTGCATTCTGATGAAGATCATCAAAGGTAAGTAAATATTTATAATGCTATTTCTGACTTCTGTTGACTCCACAACATGGCGGATATCTGTATGGCTTGTTTTGTTGTCTGAGCGCTGTACTCAGATTATTGCATGGTGTGCTTTTTCGGTAAAGCTTTTTTGAAATCTGACACAGCGGTTGCATTAAGGAGAAGTGGATCTAAAATTCCATGCATAACACTTGGATCTTTTACCAATGTTTATTATGAGTATTTCTGTAAATTGATGTGGCTCTCTGCAAAATCACCGGAGGTTTTGTTGGAACTACTGAACATAACGCGCCAATGTAAACTGAGATTTTTTTATATAAATATGAACTTTATCGAACAAAACATACATGTATTGTGTAACATGAAGTCCTATGAGTGTCATCTGATGAAGATCATCAAAGGTTAGTGATTCATTTTATCTCTATTTATGCTTTTTGTGACTCCTCTCTTTGGCTGGATAAATGGCTGTGTTTTTCTGTGACTAGGTACTGACCTAACATAATCGTTTGGTGTGCATTCGTCGTAAAGCCTTTTTGAAATCGGACACTGTGGCTGGATTTACAACAAGTTTATCTTTAAAATGGTGTAAAATACTTGTATGTTTGAGGAATTTTATATATGGGATTTCTGTTGTTTTGAATTTGGCACCCTGCAATTTCACTGGCTGTTGTTGAGGTGGGACGCTAGCGTCCCGAATATCCCAGAGAGGTTAACTTAAACTCACTCACTTTTGTACATCGCGCTGGTCCGTACAATTGAGCTTATTTTTGCGCCCAAAAAACGTAATACTTCCAGATCAACTGTAATATCAATACCAATGTAAAGCACAATTTCTCCCCTTTCCAACAAAATCAATGACGGGACCTTCATGATGCCCATCTCTGCATAATTCAAGAAATTTTTAATTTTAAATAAATAAAATTGATTGATATGGCAGGCAAAAACCTGAGAAGAAATCCAACCAGGAAGTGGGAAATCTGAGGTTTGTAGTTTTTCAACTCTTTGCCTATCCAAGATACAGTGTAAATTTGGTTGCACTTCCTAAGGCTTCCACTAGATGTCAACAGTCTTTAGAACCTTGTTTGATGCTTCTACTGTGAAGGAGGGGGGAATTGGAGCTGATTGAGTAGGGTGTCTGGAATGAGCTGATCACGCGCGCTCACGTGAGAGTTAGCTGCGTTCCATCGCATTTCTAAAGACAAAGGGATTCTCCGGTTGAAACATTATTGAAGATTTATGTTAAAAACATCCTAAAGATTGATTCTATACTTCGTTTGACATGTTTCTACAAACTGTAATATGACTTTTCGTCTGAACTTTTGTCTGGACTTGCCCGCGAGTTTGGATTGTGTACTAAACGCGCAAACAAAAAGGAGGTATTTGGACATAAATTATGGACTTTATCGAACAGGTCAAACATTTATTGTGGAACTGGGATTCCTGGGAGTGCATTCTGATGAAGATCATCAAAGGTAAGTAAATATTTATAATGCTATTTCTGACTTCTGTTGACTCCACAACATGGCGGATATCTGTATGGCTTGTTTTGTTGTCTGAGCGCTGTACTCAGATTATTGCATGGTGTGCTTTTTCGGTAAAGCTTTTTTGAAATCTGACACAGCGGTTGCATTAAGGAGAAGTGGATCTAAAATTCCATGCATAACACTTGGATCTTTTACCAATGTTTATTATGAGTATTTCTGTAAATTGATGTGGCTCTCTGCAAAATCACCGGAGGTTTTGTTGGAACTACTGAACATAACGCGCCAATGTAAACTGAGATTTTTTTATATAAATATGAACTTTATCGAACAAAACATACATGTATTGTGTAACATGAAGTCCTATGAGTGTCATCTGATGAAGATCATCAAAGGTTAGTGATTCATTTTATCTCTATTTATGCTTTTTGTGACTCCTCTCTTTGGCTGGATAAATGGCTGTGTTTTTCTGTGACTAGGTACTGACCTAACATAATCGTTTGGTGTGCATTCGTCGTAAAGCCTTTTTGAAATCGGACACTGTGGCTGGATTTACAACAAGTTTATCTTTAAAATGGTGTAAAATACTTGTATGTTTGAGGAATTTTATATATGGGATTTCTGTTGTTTTGAATTTGGCACCCTGCAATTTCACTGGCTGTTGTTGAGGTGGGACGCTAGCGTCCCGAATATCCCAGAGAGGTTAACTTAAACTCACTCACTTTTGTACATCGCGCTGGTCCGTACAATTGAGCTTATTTTTGCGCCCAAAAAACGTAATACTTCCAGATCAACTGTAATATCAATACCAATGTAAAGCACAATTTCTCCCCTTTCCAACAAAATCAATGACGGGACCTTCATGATGCCCATCTCTGCATAATTCAAGAAATTTTTAATTTTAAATAAATAAAATTGATTGATATGGCAGGCAAAAACCTGAGAAGAAATCCAACCAGGAAGTGGGAAATCTGAGGTTTGTAGTTTTTCAACTCTTTGCCTATCCAAGATACAGTGTAAATTTGGTTGCACTTCCTAAGGCTTCCACTAGATGTCAACAGTCTTTAGAACCTTGTTTGATGCTTCTACTGTGAAGGAGGGGGGAATTGGAGCTGATTGAGTAGGGTGTCTGGAATGAGCTGATCACGCGCGCTCACGTGAGAGTTAGCTGCGTTCCATCGCATTTCTAAAGACAAAGGGATTCTCCGGTTGAAACATTATTGAAGATTTATGTTAAAAACATCCTAAAGATTGATTCTATACTTCGTTTGACATGTTTCTACAAACTGTAATATGACTTTTCGTCTGAACTTTTGCCTGGACTTGCCCGCGAGTTTGGATTGTGTACTAAACGCGCAAACAAAAAGGAGGTATTTGGACATAAATTATGGACTTTATCGAACAGGTCAAACATTTATTGTGGAACTGGGATTCCTGGGAGTGCATTCTGATGAAGATCATCAAAGGTAAGTAAATATTTATAATGCTATTTCTGACTTCTGTTGACTCCACAACATGGCGGATATCTGTATGGCTTGTTTTGTTGTCTGAGCGCTGTACTCAGATTATTGCATGGTGTGCTTTTTCGGTAAAGCTTTTTTGAAATCTGACACAGCGGTTGCATTAAGGAGAAGTGGATCTAAAATTCCATGCATAACACTTGGATCTTTTACCAATGTTTATTATGAGTATTTCTGTAAATTGATGTGGCTCTCTGCAAAATCACCGGAGGTTTTGTTGGAACTACTGAACATAACGCGCCAATGTAAACTGAGATTTTTTTATATAAATATGAACTTTATCGAACAAAACATACATGTATTGTGTAACATGAAGTCCTATGAGTGTCATCTGATGAAGATCATCAAAGGTTAGTGATTCATTTTATCTCTATTTATGCTTTTTGTGACTCCTCTCTTTGGCTGGATAAATGGCTGTGTTTTTCTGTGACTAGGTACTGACCTAACATAATCGTTTGGTGTGCATTCGTCGTAAAGCCTTTTTGAAATCGGACACTGTGGCTGGATTTACAACAAGTTTATCTTTAAAATGGTGTAAAATACTTGTATGTTTGAGGAATTTTATATATGGGATTTCTGTTGTTTTGAATTTGGCACCCTGCAATTTCACTGGCTGTTGTTGAGGTGGGACGCTAGCGTCCCGAATATCCCAGAGAGGTTAACTTAAACTCACTCACTTTTGTACATCGCGCTGGTCCGTACAATTGAGCTTATTTTTGCGCCCAAAAAACGTAATACTTCCAGATCAACTGTAATATCAATACCAATGTAAAGCACAATTTCTCCCCTTTCCAACAAAATCAATGACGGGACCTTCATGATGCCCATCTCTGCATAATTCAAGAAGGCAATGAGCTCCGTCGGGTCTTTTTAAAAATGGCGGGTGGGGAAGCTAAACCTATAGTGAGAAGGAGAGATGTCGTGTGGGGAAACTGCTTTTTTTCACTCGATCTGTCCAACTTATCACCTTATTGCCTCTAAAATGTAAATAAAACACTATAAAGAGTTTATATAATGTGTCATTACATACCTATTTCAAGGTTTGTGTCGAATTTGAATCAGGTTTTTTAGGCGGTGCTAAAGTGATCTTCAGAAGTAAACAGCAGCTTTTGAGAGTCATGATAGCTTGCAGTGATGACGCAAAAATGACAAGGTATCCCCCTTACCCTGTCCCTGTCCCTTTCTTGTTTTTAAACGGTGAGATAAGTGCTACACCTGGTGGAGAGAGGCTGTAAGACAGAATTAGTTGCTTTCTGCGTGCTGTACGTTACGCCATGACACTTCACGATGTAACGTACAGCGTCAGAGGGGTCAGTTTTTTTAAACTTTTCTCCAATACTATAGAGCCATTACCATGTCAATCAACGCTTGAATAGAAACATAGTTCACATCCCAGATTTTGGGGTCAACACAGTCGCTACAGTCCCATTAGTTTTCTTTGCAGCCTCGTTTGAATGTCGCGGTTGCGATGGAATGGGGTTAGCCTACATTACCACTCCTTTCACCTCTCCCTGCCGTCTGCCACAATATTGATATAAGCTGTACAGGGCTCTGTAGCATCAAAAAGATGTTAGACATTCAGATATATCCAAATAATGTTTATTTGTCAAAATCAAAAATACAACGGCATGTACAATATATGATGCTAACTAAAAAGGAGAACTGGGTATTCAACAAGAATGGTACTGTATATGGTAAAAGTAACATACAGTAGAAAAAAATACACAATGAACAGTGTAGTACAGTTCAATGTGTCTCGGGTGTAGTAAAAGGCAGAGAACTGGTAGCTACGCATTGTTACTACAGATAATGTGATTTAACCAAATCATTTTGGTATGCAATATTGGGAGTTGCAGAATAGGTACTATTTGGTATAGCACAGAGAATGTTCGACCAACCTTAGTGATGCCGTCTTCGTCCTCAATTGGTGGAAACAGGAGTCTCAAAATGTCTGTGTCCAGTTGCAGGTGATGCGTTTGAATTTAGAAAATGCTCCGTTATTAAAATAAAACATTTTTGCTCCATGAAGTAATCCAACAGTGTACGCCAACATCTTATCTATTTCTAGTCTTCTCTCATTGAGCGAGACAGGTGAGTGTCCACCCCAAAGCGCCGCATGTCATTATGACACACACAGCCAGCCAGCCAGCGGCACGCACACACACACACACACACACACACACACACACACACACACACACAGACAGACAGACAGACAGACAGACAGACAGACAGACAGACAGACAGACAGACAGACAGACAGACAGACAGACAGACACACACACAGACGCACACACAGACGCGCACACACACACACACACACAGACTATATTCAATGGAGAGAGTTCAAAGTTTCATGACTGGCTGACACACTTGCTATTCATGACAGTGACATGTAACTTATTATAAGGAAGTCCCAGGTAAAGTATAAAGCATGATACACAACAACCAGTCAGTTCCCCTCTTACACAAACATCATTGCCTCCTCTGTGAAGATGTCCAGCTCTCAAACAACCACCACTAATGGGGTGGTGGTCATCACCCATGTCTACCCCTATGGGAACGGGATGGGGGTCGCGGGGGTCACTTCTACCCCTCACTGTCTGGGACAGACGGTTTTCTCAGTGCTGGGAAGTTTCCGGGCAGGGCATCCAAAAGCGCTTGGGGTAAGAATTTTTTAATTAAAATGACAATTTTGGTTGAATGTAATGGGTTGAATGTAATGGAAGAACAGAAAAAAGAAATTTCCTGCTTTGCTCTTTGTTTTTCTCTCACAGACCGTACAGATCATGATTGGTTTGATGATGCTGTTAACAGGAATTGTGATGGCTACAGCCCCGTGGTTGGATAATATTGGAGTAGTCAGTGGAATATTTGTCTGGGGATCGATCATTGTGAGTGAGCTGCTTGAGCTGCTCTGTCTAACAATCCTCCCTTACGTTTCCTGTCTGCCTGGATACAAAACAAAACGTCCTCCTAGTTAAATCATGTCACTTTAAAAATATATTTATTTAATTTGAAGTAATGCTTTATAAATAATGACTTGTCTTAACTAACAATTTGTCTTAACCAAGGACTTTTATCAACATATATGTATTTGGCTAACTTTGGTCATACTGTAGAAATATGTGTGTCCCAAATGGCACAGTATTCCCTATATAATGCACTATGTAGGAAATAGGGATACAGTATAAATATTGTGCACTATGTAGGGAATAGGGAACCATTTAGGATCCAGTCTTGTATAATCTCTTTCTTGTTCCTTCTCAGTATGTAGTTGCAGGCTCTCTCACTGTTGCCGCTGACAACAAACTGAACAAATGTCTGGTCAGTATCAATATTTTTTCCCCAATAAAGTTTAGGCTTTTGATTTATAAAGTTCCTCTCTATTTGAAGACATAGAATCTACTGTACGATAGGCCCTCATGTTTTCGTTTATCTGCTGGTTTTCCTCCCAAAACACAAGCAGTGGGGGGGCCACTGGCGTTAACTGTGGATTGCCCGTTTAAAGAATCGTAATAACAATGATAAGGAATAACAACATACTGAATTCGGTATTGCGTTTAATTCTTCTGAAATTTCCTTCCACAACCAGCCATTCCCATGTCCTCTCTCTGCTCTCTCTCACTGTCCCTTAGGTGAACGGCTCCCTGGTAATGAATGTTGTCGCCACGGTTACTGCTCTTACTGGCATCATCCTCCATTCTTTAGACAGTGCTGGGATCATGTTGTACTGTGACTCTACATACGATTTCTGTCAACAGTACTGGGTATATACCAAATGCTTTTAATCATCTATAATATTTTATATTGTACTGTTGAATATTTTTTATTAGGCTAATTTAAATTATGCCTACATGTGACATTGGCAACATGGAAGCAATAGTAAGGTAGATAACTGCTATAAAGTTAGTTAATAGTTAATTTTAGTCCACATTGAAACTGAAAGTTCACGAAGTGTTCATAATTGCTCCAAAATGGCGGTGTAGTCTAGTTAACTGCTGTTTCTTGTTCCTCTCTGTCTATAGGTCAGGTCCCAGGGAATATCAGGTGTTTTGGCTGTTTTCTCCTTGCTGGAGTTCATAGTGTCCATTTGTGTCTCGTCATTCGCCTGCAGAGCTGTCTGCCTGTGCTGCCATTCCACCCCTGAGGTGAGTCTATAGACTTAGATTTCTGTCCATTTGTTTTTTACAAAATGTTGTAAATCTCAAGGTTATCTACATTTCCCAAGTTCTCTGATATTATGAGTTAAGTACATATTTCACAAGTGGAATTTCATTCCAAAACTCTCACTTTGGGGTCACTAACCATTACAGCCCGTGGGGCTACCGTGTATAAGAGCGCAGTCGAAAGTGTGACGTAGCGCGTCAGGCATTGTTGCAAAAGGCTCATGAAGAAACTGAGGGCCAGACTTCTTAATCCACTGCCAATAGGACAGCTATGAGACAGGTATGTCTTGTTCCTGCTCTGTGTAGAGTATGGTGTGTTGTACTGGCTATACCTGAAGCTCCGAGAGGATGTTCCCGAGTTCTCCGAAACGAGCTAAGTAAACTACACCATGTGGAGTGAAGGCCGCCCAAAGCCAGAAAGGGCTGAGGGGCATTCACTGTGAACCCTATAAACCTTATCCTGTATAAAGGGGAGTTAGGGTTTAGGATCCCTTTACTAGAACATGTGGGAAGACAGCACCGTTACAGGCAAAGGCAGAAAAGCGATCCATCTTACCAGGGAGTGTGGCGTCGGTAGTGGAACGTACACGGCACAAGGCGTAGATGTGGTTGGCCAGAGATGGATCCACCTTGAGAGGGCTGCAAAATCAGATTCCTCCATGTTGTGCATGTCCAAGTTCGGGGCGTCCTTAATTGGCATCTTGCCAGTAAGGGGCTTATCCCACAAACGTTTTTCGGAGACAAGCTGGGACAACAGGAAGCAGTTGCTTCACGGTGGCTGTACTAGTGGGAAGTGTCCTCCCATCGTACAGATCCGTTTCTCGGTTTCCGTTCCTCAGGGGAGCCGGCCACTTGATCTCATGTCTGGTGGCGGCTCGCTTAAGCTGTATGCGACATATTGGCACAACCCCATTACACCTTTTTGTTCATCCATGACCTAGCCCCAGCTGGGCTTGGTCGTGGGACGAAAGAGCCACAGCGTCCGCTGGTGGCTGGGAGGCGAACAAGGCTTGAGCCTCTTTTTCATGACTCAAATTCCAGAGTGCAACACCCTGGCACGCACCCTTCCCAAGCAGATAATGCATAGAAGGAGTGGATCCTTCTTAACAATCTTTGAACCACAAGCACAAGAACGTTGGGATTTGAGTGTTAGCCTCATCTTGGGTAGGGGTAGCGGTAGCCCTTGTGAAGAAAGAAGCACAGCGGCTGATGGCTAATAATGGTTAGCACAGTAGAGAACGCTATAGCCACGAGGGCTGAGACGTGTTAGCTAGCTAGCAGCTACCCTAGCTGTAGCTAGCTCAGTGCTTAGCTAGAGGGGTTGGTCTAGGATAGTGTTAACCCCTTAAGTTAGGTTACTCCCACGACCGCAGAGCCATGTGACTGGGTCGACGGTCTAGTAAGTGCCTGCAACTGAACACAGGTTAACTAGGTGAGGGGGAAAGCTACCAAAGCTACCATGTTGCAGGAAGAATTGTGTGTTCAGTTAGCCTGAGCCTAGCGGAGTGTGCTACTCGAGTCCCACTAGCTACAGTAGCTAGCCGGAGGTGACCGAGAGGTAGAAAGAGGGTTTCTTTCTACACAAGCAATACTACCGTTTTGCAGGCAGAATTGCGAAGCTAGTTTGCTTTGCAGCGAGTTATCCAAGTTAGCTTGTAAAAAAGAGCACAACCAAGTGGTTGTCTCCAATAGAGGTGCCGGTTTCGGTTATAGGGCCAACTGTCCCAGAGTCACGGAAAGAGGACTGATAACGACCAGCAGGAGACAGGGATACAACTTATACTTTATTGCCACACCTAACAGACAGGCACACACAGCAAACAAGAAGAGGGGACTAGTTATTTATAGTGATTGTATGGTCAGTAATGCACATGGTCGGGATGTCCAGAGTGGAGGATTGTCCTTGTAGGAAGGGTCCAGTGGTGAGTTGTGTTGATGTGGTGCAGAGTTCTTCTGACCTGTTGTCTCTCTGCACCCTTGTGTCCAACTAAAGCGCAGACAGTGTTGGAGGGCTGCCTTAATCGACATCCACGTCTTCGGTGCCCGGGGAACAGTGGGTTAACTGCCTTGCTCAGGGGCAGAATGACAGATTTTTACCTTGTCAGCTCTGGTAACATATCATACGTTTTGCAAATTCGTATTATATTGTACAAATTGAAATTCGTAATATATTGCACAAATTGCAATTCGTAACATATCATGTGAATTGTAATTCATAACATATCATACGAAATGGACGATGGACATCCAGAAATCAATACAAACCATATGAAACATAATATATCATACTAAATGGAGTGTCTAGGATTTACGTACAGAATAACTTGAAATGCTCTCTGATCACTTTGGTCATGTGGAGAAAATCAAGAACCAGTCGCGTAGAGCTCTTCAATGAGGAAGCGAACATGGACAGTGAGCGGGAGAGTATCGCTTTTATACAGGGTAAAGTTTTGAGACTTTCGGAAACAAAATCTCACAGAATAAGTCATTGAATCAGATCTACATATACATGTAAGTCTTACTATACTGTAAAACATAAATATTAAACTAAGTCAAGTATGTTCTGGCAACTGTAAGAGCACTGAGTGTCCATGGCACCTCAAATAGCAGGAGGAGAACAATCAAGCTGAATGAAACTGTTACTATCATGTTTACATGAATACACTGTATTTTTGTTTAAGCAAAGACTTGAAATGGACTTAAAATGGACATGTCTGTCTTTTAGCAAGTGTCCTCCATTGGGTATCAAATACCGGTACCTCATGGCAGCATGACTCCAAGCAATGCACCTTACCCTTCTCAGAACAACTACGAGGTATGACATCTTGGCCGGTTGAATTTCAGGGTTACCATGTGAAATAGGTGGCTCGACATGAATATAATAAAAAAATATATATAAATAATATCTCACCGGTGTCCTAGTATCTGAGTTTCTTGAGTCATTTAAAACATCCACAGTGTGTCCCAAGTGGCCCCCTATTCCTGATTTAGTGCACTCCTTTTGACCAGGGCCTATGTAGTGAATCGGGTGTCATTTGGGATGCCAAGAAAGAGATTCTGCAATGATTAAATATTATGTACTACAATTTTGACTCACCCTGTAGGCTAAACTCAGAATTCAGTTTAAATTGTAGATACTGTAGCATGTATAATGTAGCTTTATTGTACACAGCAAAATCAATGGTATACATTTAACTTGAAAAGTCTGAAAGTGTAACATGTACACTATTTTCAGTCAACATATGAGTCCCACTGAACCATGTATATTCCCCCTCGAGCCGATACCACTACGGCCCTCAATGAACTACACTGGACTTCGTGCAAACTGGAAATCACATATCCCGAGGCCACATTTATTGTAGCTGGGGACTTTAACAAAGCAAATATGAGGGAAACGCTATGGAAATTACATCAGCACATTTGAAATAACACGTTTGAAAGTGTTAAAGATTTAACTCTGTTGCAGTGTTCCCCATTTAACTCTGAACGTGTCAAATATACACTATTTTCAGAAAACATGAGTCCCACCGTACTTGTGTTAAAATACATTTTTTTAAAGATTGAACTATGTTAAGTGTTCAAAGGAACTTGATTGTGATGTTTGCATAGCTCTACTGTAGAGTAATATGCAACACGTACAGTGTAAAACATAACACTTGATTTACAGTAAACTGGACTCCATTTCCTTATTGCTGAAGCTGTTACACTTTCTCAGTTCAAGAAATTAACACCTGTAATGTTACAGTCAATTATTTTGGGGTGTTGTTTTAGCACTATATGGTGTTATGCTTCATTTTCATATTTTCCAGGGGGCCCTTTCCTTTTTGAGTAAAATGTATTTGTTAGTGACAGTGACATTTCTGCAGCATTGAAGGTTCCCAAGAACAGACACACACACACATATATATACAGTGCATTCGGAAAGTATTCAAACCCCTTCCCTTTTTCCACATTGTTACGTAAAAGCCTTATAATGAAATGGATTGCATACATTTATTTCCTCATCGATCTACACACAATACCCCATAATAACAAAGCAAAAACAGTTTTTTTTTATTAAAAAAAGTATTCCGATGCATCCTGTATCCATTGATAATTCCTTGAGAGGTTTCTACAACTTGATTGGAGTCCACCTGTGGTAAATTCAATTGATTGGACATGATTTGGAAAGGCACACACCCGTCCCACAGTTGACAGTGCATGTCAGAGCAAAAACCAAGCCACGAGGTGGAAGGAATTGTCCGTAGAGCTCCAAGACAGGATTATGTCATGGCACAGATCTGGAGAAGGGTACCAAAAAAATCCTGCAGAATTGAAGGTCCCCAAGACCACAGTGTCCTTCATATTTCTTAAATGGGGAAATTTGGAACCACCAAGACTCTTCCTAGAGCTGG
This sequence comes from Salvelinus alpinus, assembly GCF_045679555.1. NCBI lineage: Eukaryota > Metazoa > Chordata > Actinopteri > Salmoniformes > Salmonidae > Salvelinus > Salvelinus alpinus. The sequence continues at coordinate 55,744,357 of NC_092086.1, read as the reverse complement.
CCGCCTGGCCAAACTGAGCAATCGGGGGAGAAGGGCCTTGGTCAGGGAGGTGACCAAGAACCCAATGGTCACTCTGACAGAGCTCCAGAGTTCCTCTGTGGAGATGGGAGAACTTTCCAGAAGGACAACCATCTCTGCAGCATGCCATCATCCTGGCCTTTATGGCCAGACGGAAGCCACTCCTCAGTAAAAGGCACCTGACAGCCCGCTTGGAGTTTGCCAAAAGGCACCTAAAGGACTCTGACCATGAGAAACAAGATTCTCTGGTCTGATGAAACCAAGATTGAACTCTTTGGCCTGAATGCCAAGCATCACGTCTGGAGGAAACCTGGCATCATCCCTACGGTGAAGCATGGTGGTGGCAGCATCATGCTGTAGGGATGTTTTTCAACTTCAGGGACTGGGAGACTAGTCAGGATCGAGGGAAAGATGAACGGAGCGAAGCACTTGAACCCAATCGAATATCTCTGGAGAGACCTGAAAATAGCTGTGCAGCGACACTACCAATTCAACCTGACAGAGCTTGAGAGGATCTGCAGAGAAGAATGGGAGAAACTCCCCAAATACAGGTGTGCCCAGAGTTTATAGAAATTATATAGTAGATATAATAGCAAAAAACCAGTGTTAAATAATTGTGTGGAAATACAGGTGCAGTTGGGTAGAAGGGAAATTAAAACATTGGGTTAGATTGCTAGCAGAGACAGTGGGATGAAAGTAGTAAGGGCAGACATTTTTATAGTACAAGGAAATCTGTATGGGAGATAGTGTCATATAATGGGAACAGAAGGGAGGAGGTTATGTTGTGTAGGATGAGATTCGGGCATTCGGGATTTAATTCCTCTTTGAAATTGATAGGCAAACATGGTACTGGAATGTGTAATGCTGTATGGTGATTATTATTTTGTGAAATGTATGATGTAGAACGTGAGAGGTTGTTTGACAGGGTCAGAGAGGTTGGACAGGAAGGGGTGGTATTTTGGGGGTGGGGGGGGGGTGGGAGAAGTGAGGTTTGTAGGGAATTATTTTATTTGATTAGAAATTCGAGAATATAGTGGTACTCACACTCCAGTACAGTAGGTGGTATGCACCTGTCAGTTGATTGCGATCCACTAATCAAAACTTAAAGAAGAAGAAGCACAAGATTGAACTTTCTAGAGTTTTCTCCACTAGTTAACACTATCAACGTTTCCCTTTACTGTGGGAATTGTGATCGAATCAACGCAATATTAGCCACTTTCAGTGCAACATACTGAAACAAAACAAACTAGACAGTATGCAAAACTAACTATGCAAGAGATTTTGTTGTAGGCAGAATGCATCAGAGTAGGATTCTATTGCATAGAGCCCCACAGTGGAGGTGTCATAATACCAATAAAACCTAGCAGTCAAACAGGGAAACGGTTCCAATCGTTTTACCACCATTCATTTTTCCCATAGGGGATTTTAGAAACTTCAAATAAGGGCTGTGTTTCGTGTAGGCTGGATTAACTATCTAATGTTAGCTAAATGTAGTAATTAATACATTGGCAACATTTCTTTAAAATATTGGACAATTCTGTGAACTGTCTTGTGCAAGTTTTAAATTGACACAATACCTGTTAGCAAAGGTGTCAGCTAGAGATGATGTGCAGGAGCTTGCAGGGATTTGTAGTTTTGCACGATGTCTACTTTGATGGTTAATAGCATTTCCGAATCTGACTAATTAGAGCCGAATATATTTATAAAAGTCACCTTGGCCTTGAGAGATTTACACAGTTATCAAAATGTCACGCCATGGTAAGTCTACACGAAACACAGACCTTATTTGAAGTCTTTCTAAAATCCCCTATGTGAAAAACGAATGGTGGAAAAACAATTGGAACCATTTCCCTGTTTGACCTCTAGGTCTTATGGGTATTATGACTCATACTGTGGTAAACTATTGACAGGCACAACTCAGGCCTGTACTCTACACCAGTGTGACATAACCAACCAGAGCTGCAATAGGGCTATACCAAATAAACCATTGCCATATATGGATCTGTGCCACACACTTTGAACTGGACTGTAGCTGCATCTGTTTTGAAAGTGAATGCTTCCTAGAAGAGAACAAAACATGTGCATTTCAAGCCATCTTTGAAAAGCGAGTCTTAAAGGGGCAGTGTTGTATTTAGAGACAGGCTTGAATAAGCTAAGGAGACAATAGGCAGGGAGTAGAATATTTTGTCTGATTCTCTGTAATAATGGTATGGGGGGAAAAAAAATGAATTTTATTTTGTAAAGTGGTTTCTTGCATCAAACAACAACAAAATGTTCAGTCACCTCCTTGTCTGAAGGACAAATGGATAAACAGGTTCATGTCAAGCTCTGCATGTTTTTTTCAAAAGTCTTATGGAATGTAGGCCTACACTGAACACCACACATTGGCTGCTACTATAAGCTGAATGATAGAACAGCTATTTCCATGGTAAAATGTTATGGGTTGCATTTTCTCCATTGTTCTTTATGTTAGGCCACTCTGGTAGCCTCCATTATGATCAAATAGCCACACTAGCCTACTTGACCACTGTTAGAACTGTAACTTAAAGCAGGTACAGCCTCAGTGTTCGCAATAAACATGCGCCAGAACTTTCAGAAGTTCTGTGCAGCAGACCTGAAATTTGTCATTGCCGATTTGAGGGAGCATTGCTGGACATTGTACTTGCAAATATAGTTCAGATGTTGTACTTGTAGTTTCATCTGACTGGTAGCTTAGCAGGTAGAGTACGGGACTATAGAACTTTCAGGGACATGAATTCGAATTCAAATTCTTCGAATTCTTTTAAAGGCACACTTTTTTTTAAATGTGAAACCACACTTTCTGCAAATTTTTGTTAAAAAAAGTGTTTATTTAGTATACAGTAGTATAAGCTTCTGTCTTAAGCATCCTAAATAATGCCATAGATTCTGTTTTTTTTAAATGATCAACTGTAAGGCAAAAAATGGAAGCATGATGTCAATCTGGTTTCCAACTGATTTGTAAGCTACTAAAGCCAACCATTTACTGCTGCGCCACAGAGTTTTGCTGGAAATAGTGGGGGGAAAACATCTGTGGCGCAGCAGTAAATGCTGCTATTTATTGTTGACCAGCAGATGTCACTAAAGTGCATTGTGAACCGATAATGAATCTCTGAGTAATGAACCGTTTTTCTGCACAATTTGGTGAAAGCCTTCAGAAATCCTTGATTATTATTAATTATTGGCCTAGTAAGTGGCCTAGATTTACCCTAATGCAGTGGTGTTAGGAAACTCCTGGTTTATACAGGCCACATCAGGCCTGCAAGTCGCATTATACTGATTATGTGTAATTCCTATTGGAATCCAGCCAGAGTTAGGATATCCACATTTTTTTATTCACCCTCAACCTACATTCAGAATGACTGTCAGGATTAGGAAACCTGATTTAAAAAAATCACTACCTAAATAAATTAAACCAGAACAACCATTTCAGTAATGGTCCAATAAATCTAAGTAACTGATTGGATTAGTTCATAAAAATTTATGTTATTTATCTTTGTGTAGCATAAGATTAATCAATCAATCAATGTACATGCAAAAACACATATGAAAATTAATCCTAAAAAAAACTTCCTGCAGTAGAGCATGCTTGGAAATATGATAATGATGGGTGTGGTTTTGATGGGACTATTTTACTCTCCACAGTGTAAAACAATAACTCTGGTTATTAACTCCAACACTGGGGGTTATTTTACACCACTGAGTGTTAATATCACTCTTACAGAGTGATTGTAAACACTACAAATGTTACACTGACAAATCAACACTGGCCAATTTGCTGTGTATTATGTCTATCATTTGATGCATCTCAAATGGCATCCTATTCCCTATACTGCACTATACTTTTGACCAGTGCAGTATAGGGGATAGGGTGCAGGCTCTGGTCAAAAGTTGTGCACTATATAGAGGAGGGGGTGCAATTTGGGACATAACAATAGTCAAGGTCATATGATGTCCTGTGTTGTTTTCTCTACAGACTGGGAACTACCCGAAGGGTCCTGAGGGAGACGGTATGGATACAGGGTTTCAACAGAACCACGTGCCTCATCAATACACTGCCTGAGAAACGGGCCTGTGAATCCAATGCTATTTTTCTTGCTGAAATCATGTTCTTATGTAGACCTATGTTTCCGGTGCAAGCCAGCCAATGGTTAGCTGCACCACATCACTGATCTGAATAATTTGACAGTTAAATACTGTTAGTGTATTGTAATGTTATGTATGATATTTTGGCTACTATATGGTTAATATTTTTATGTTTTTTCTGTCTCTCATAATTTTCTATAGAAAAATAGTAGCCTTCATTTATCAACAAAAATCAACCACAGTGTATCCTTTGTCAATGTTTGTAAATGACATGGGCCTATAATGATGACATTTATTGCAAATACATATCACTGAATAAACTGGGAAAAAAATGACAAAAAATCGAGTTTGGAGTCACTTTTGTCTTCTGTGGGGTACAATGTAAGTAATGACAAAGTAAGAAAGTAAATACATTGATATTTTCGGAAGAGTGGTTGAAGGGTCTGAAAACATCTTGATAAGGAGGGAGCGTTGGATGTTTGCATTGGGCATTAAATCCTTTCTGTATTGAGTTTGTGCAATATTAAGCCTGGAGCCGAGGCTAGTGCAATACGCCTATTGGGTAAATCTATTTATATTCAATCACTTTTTGACAACACTTTTTGATTTGAACGAAAGCTTCCATACATTGTAAGAAGTGCTCAGAAAGTGACTTTTTGGACCTGAATGCCAAAACATTCAAGAGATAAAGGTGCTCAAAGTTGATCCATTTTGCATACCCCACCATACCATGAGAAATGCATGTCTTCATCACTGGAAAAGTTAAATGTTTGAGATTGATATCATTTAAAATCTTGTTAACAGGGTTATCAAACAAAAAAAATCCCAATTATGTAAAAAAGAAATGTTATCCTCAATTATCTAAAAAGGCATAAATTCAGATACGTTTTTCACATACTGTTTGTTGTGGCTTAGACCCGATTTGACATCATCTAAGATTTTTGTGTTGTGCACGCCATCAGTTGAGACACATCCGACTCTTGAATACAGGGTGGGTGTCATGTTTTGGCTGATCAATGTATACTAAATGGGAATAACGTAGACATTTCAACTTTCAAATGGTACCACAAAGATTGTTGGAGGTCTACACATCAGAGCATGTTGACTTGAATGGAAATGTATGTTTTAAATTATACTGTCAATCCTCCATAGACAAGCTATTGAAATCATAGAAATATAGATATTAGAATAGACATGACCATTTAAGTTGACATTCGATGGTGGGTGGACCGGCAGTCATCTTTGTAGTAGTTACCCAAACTTAAAATGTCAATTAAAATTCAATTTCAATGGTGTACCAGCTAGGTCTATTCTATGGATTATATTTCTATGATTGAAATGACACCAACCCTGTCTTAAGGATCATGGGGTGTCCCAACCAATAGCGGGCATAATACAAAAACCTCTGATTTTTTTTAAAGCAAACAAAGCTACTGTACAACATATGCGAATATTAATCAAATCGGAGTTTACAAGTTTTTAGATAATTTACCTTAAAGATGCATTATGCAGAAATCGCTCCGCCATGTCCTGGTTGCGAAAAATTCTAATAGTTTGCCTAATTTCACTTTATGTGACGAAACAAGCAAATATAGTGTATAGAATCATTGTACCATGTAAACCGCTGTGAAATATATTTTCCATAGACAAAAATAATGTACTTTCAGCTGACTGAAGCTGATGTACAAAAGACGCAAAAATGAAACTTGAGAATGGAAGCATAGAATAGTCCACATAGAACAGATCTACCAGTTCTTAGATTTGCTTTCAATGAGAATGACAGATCTATAACACACATTTCTATGTGAATTTGGTCCAGTTACCCAAAATGTTACATATTGCAGCTTTAAAGGTTTAAAATATTATTTTTTTCAAGAAATAATTAAATAGTTTGACAACACTGTTTGTAAGCTTTTAAATTATATCAAACTCAAACTCCAGTAATAACGACATTGATGTCTCATGGTATGGTGGGGTATGCAAAATGGCTCAATTTTGAGCACCATTATCTCATGAATGTTATGGCATTCAGGACCACTTATTCCATGGGAAAACATGTATGGAAAGTTGTGTTTAAATCAAAAGGGATGCTGTCAAAAGGTGATTGCAGTAGGGTAAATCCCTCTGAATTCATACAAGGCAACAATAAACATGTCGTCCCCCATGAATGATGCGTTCTCCCTTGGGCCAATTGAGATATTGCGTGTGACTAACAAATGTCAGTTATCGTGTGTGACCACAGATTATGCATAATATTGACCAGATACTCAAGTGACCACCCTAACAATGAAAATAAACGTCTTCAAAAATGGATAACCCTAAAATTAAAGAGTACACTTTCTATCCAAACAGGCACAACATATTCTCCCGAATCGATTTTGTATGGTTATCTACTCTATTTTCCTGATTAAATTCAATACATGAGCCTATCTGATCATCATAATTATTACTGCCAGATAAATATTTCAGAATCTTCTAAAAGAGCAAGAAGATGGCGCTTTAATGTTTCCTTTCTACAAAATCCTACTTTCTGTGAACAATTTGAAATTGAATTGAATGAATTTATAATGATGAACAAAAATTCAGTCGATGATCCTTGCATTTTATGGGATGCCATTAAAGGTTATATTTAAAACAATCAGTAGCGACCCGTAATTCAGGGCAGAACCCCACATTTTTTGCAATTTATTTTTAGAAAAAAAAAATATATATATATATATACACATTTTTTGCAATTTCTTTTTAGATTTTTTTTTTATATATATACAGTTGAAGTCGGAAGTTTACATACACCTTAGCCAAATACATTTAAACTCAGTTTTTCACAATTCCTGACATTTAATCCTAGTAAAAATTCCCTGTATTAGGTCAGTTAGGATCACCACTTTAATTTAAGAATGTGAAATGTCAGAATAATAGTAGAGAGAATTATTTATTTCAGCTTTTATTTCTTTCATCACATTCCCAGTGGGTCAGAAGTTTACATACAGTCAATTAGTATTTGGTAGCATTGCCTTTCAATTGTTTAACTTGGGTCAAACATTTCAGGTAGCCTCCCACAAGCTTCCCACAATAAGTTGGGTGAATATTGGCCCATTCCTCTTGACAGAGCTGGTGTAACTGAGTCAGGTTTGTAGGCCTCCTTGCTCGCACACGCTTTTTCAGTTCTACCTACAAATGAGATTATAGATTATGGTGGAATGGAAATACCTTTTACACTCTAAATAAATTTGGCTTTGGCTCCAACTTCATGACTTGGATAAGACTTCTGTACTCATCCCCTCAAGCCTCTGTCAGGACTAATAACACTCAGTCAGATTGCTTCCCTTTGCAACGATCGACACGCCAGGGTTTCCCTTTAAGTCTCTTACTGTTTGCGCTTGACATAGAACCACTTGCAATAGCACTTCGCTCCAAGCCCCCATCAAAGGTATAGTCAGATACGGACACGAACACAAACTGTCTTTATATGCAGATTTATTATTATACACATCCAATCATTCTGTCTCTGTTCCTGCTGCCCTTGCCACCTTCGCATCCTTTGGTCACTTATCAGGGTATAAACTGAATCTCAGTAAAAGCGAATTGATGCCGCTTAATATGGACGCAAAAAATTCCCCTTTACATAACTTGCCATTTAAAATTGCTCACAATATTTTGATTTATTTTGGGGTACATGTCACAATCAGATTTGAAAACCTTTTCACCTCTTTTAACCCGTACGTACCTAGGACGATTTGGAACTCTGGTCTTTGCTACACCTCTCCTTAGTCGCAATAATTAATTCTATTAAAATGAATACTCTCCCTAAATTCTTATACAGTATCTCTCAGTGCCTTCCAATTTTTCTTCCCAATACATTTTTCAGAAAGATCGACGGCGTAATAATACCCTTTTATATGAGACAAAAAGCCCCCAGGATACAAAAACAGCTTTTGCAGAGGCCCAAACTAGACAGTGGTCTAGCTCTACCGGATTTCAGATTCTATTATTGGGCCGCTAACCTTAGGATCATTCAGTACTGGTTTCAGAGTAGAGATATTCCCACCCCCAATTTGGCTAGAGATGGAGGCCGCCTCATCTATACCGGCATCATTGTCTTCCCTCACTCACTCCTCCGTTACAGACTCTCACGCCTCCTTCACCCCAAAAATATGTGTCAAAACAACATTGAAGATCTGGAATCAATTTAGGCGCCACTTTGGGTTTCAGACAACCTCTTATTTGGCTCCGGTAGCCTCAAACCCAGCTTTTCCCCCATCTATGGTTGACGGTGCTTTCTCAACATGGTCTAGTCTCGGTATTAAAAGATTCAGGGATCTGTATATTAACAATACATTTAGTACGTTTGAACAATTCTCAGCTAAATTTGGTCTCCCCAGACATCATTGCTTTAGCTTCTTACAAGTCCGGAGTTATGTCCACAGCATAGATCCAGGATTCCCCACCCTTCCTGGTGAAACACAGTTCGACACATTTCTTATCCGACCTTCTACTCTGAAAGGCAACTTGTCAATAATCTATAGTCAAATTGGCTCACTACAAACCATCTCACAAACCATCTCAAACCATCTCATACAAACCATACACACCTGTTTGTATGCAGATTTATTAACTCAATGATATATATATATTTTTTACATTGATCGCAAAGTGATATGTGACACATATTAATGGCAAAATAACATGCAAAACAGGCAAGCCCCCCCCCCCCCCTATTTAAAAAATATATATAATATAAACTTGTTTTTCAACCACTCCACAAATGTATTTTTAACAAACTATAGTTTTGGCAAGTCGGTTAGGACATCTACTTTACGCATGACACAGGTAATTTTTCCAACAATTGTTTACAGACAGATTATTTCACTTAAAATTCACTGTATCACAATTCCAGTGGGTCAGAAGTTTACATAAACTAAGTTGACTGTGCCTTTAAACAACTTAGAAAATTCCAGAAAAGTATGTCATGGCTTTAGAAGCTTCTGATATGCTAATTGACATCATTTGAGTCAATTGGAGGTGTACCTGTGGATGTATTTAAGGCCTTCCTTCCAACTCAGTGCCTCTTTGCTTGACATCATGGGAAAATCAAAAGAAATCAGCCAAGACCTCAGAAAACAAATTGTAGACCTCCACAAGTCTTGTTAATCATTGGGAGCAATTTCCAAATGCCTGAAGGTACCACGTTCATCTGTACAAACAATTGTACGCAAGTATAAACACCATGGAACGACGCAGCCTTCATAGCGCTCAGGAAGGAGACGCATTCTGTCTCCTAGAGATGAACGTACGTTGGTGCAAAAAGTGCAAATCAATCCCAGAACAACAGCAAAGGACCGTGTGAAGATGCTGGAGGAAACAGGTAGAAAATTATCTATATCCACAGTAAAACTAGTCCTATATCGACATAACCTGAATGTCCGCTTAGCAAGGAAGAAGTCACTGCTCCAAAACCGCCATAAAATAGCCAGACTACGGTTTGCAACTGCACATGGGGACAAAGATGGTACTTTTTGGAGAAATATCCTCTGGTCTGATGAAACAAAAATAGAACTGTTTGGCCATAATGACCATCGTTATGTTTGGAGGAAAAAGGGGGAGGCTTGCAAGCCGAAGAACACCATCCCAACTGTGAAGCACGGGGGTGGCAGCATCATGTTGTGGGGGTGCTTGCTGCAGGAGGGACTAGTGCACTTCACAAAATAGATGGCATCCTGAGGGAGTAAAATTATGTGGATATATTGAGGCAACATCTCAAGACATCAGTCAGGAAGTTAAAACTAGGTCGCAAATGGACAATGACCACAAGCACACTTCCAAAGTTGTGGCAAAATGGCTTAAGGACAACAAAGTCAAGGTATTGCAGTGGCCATCACAAAGCTCTGATCTCAATCCTATAGACAATTTGTAGGTAGAACTGAAAAAGTGTGTGCGAGCAAGGAGGCCTACAAACCTGACTCAGTTACACCAGCTCTGTCAAGAGGAATGGGCCAATATTCACCCAACTTATTGTGGGAAGCTTGCGGGAGGCTACCTGAAATGTTTGACCCAAGTTAAACAATTGAAAGGCAATGCTACCAAATACTAATTGACTGTATGTAAACTTCTGACCCACTGGGAATGTGATGAAAAAAATAAAAGCTGAAATAAATTATTCTCTCTACTATTATTCTGACATTTCACATTCTTAAAATAAAGTGGTGATCCTAACTGACCTAATACAGGGAATTTTTACTAGGATTAAATGTCAGGAATTGTGAAAAACTGAGTTTAAATGTATTTGGCTAAGGTGTATGTAAACTTCCGACTTCAACTGTATATATATATTTATTTTCTTTTTTTCTAAAAAGAAATTGCAAAAAATGTGGGGCTCAAAACAGGTCCCATCTGCCCTGAATTACGGGTCGCCACTGATTGTTTTAAATATAACCTTTAATGGCATCCCATAAAATGCAAGGATCATCGACTGAATTTTTGTTCATCATTATAAATTCATTCAATTCAGTTTCAAATCGTTCACAGAAAGTAGGATTTTGTAGAAAGGAAACATTAAAGCGCCATCTTTTTGCTCTTTTAGAAGATTCTGAAATATTTATCTGGCAGTAATAATTATGATGATCAGATAGGCTCATCTATTGAATTTAATCAGGAAAATAGAGTAGATAATCATACAAAATCGATTCGGGAGAATATTTTGCATAGAAAGTGTACTCTTTAATTTTAGTGTTATCCATTTTGAAGACGTTTATTTTCATTGTTAGGGTGGTCACTTGAGTATCTGGTCAATATTATGCATAATCTGTGGTCACACACGATAACTGACATTTGTTAGTCACACGCAATATCTCAATTGGCCCAAGGGAGAACGCATCATTCATGGGGGACGACATGTTTATTGTTGCCTTGTTTGAATTCAAAGGAATTTACCCTACTGCAATCACCTTTTGACAGCATCCCCTTTGATTTAAACACAACTTTCCATACATGTTTTCCCATGGAATAAGTGGTCCTGAATGCCATAACATTCATGAAATAATGGTGCTCAAAATTGAGCCATTTTGCATACCCCACCATACCATGAGACATCAATGTCGTTATTACTGGAGTTTGAGTTTGATATAATTTAAAAGCTTACAAACAGTGTTGTCAAACTATTTAATTATTTCTTGAAAAAAAAAATATTTTAAACCTTTAAAGCTGCAATATGTAACATTTTGGGTAACTGGACCAAATTCACATAGAAATGTGTGTTATAGATCTGTCATTCTCATTGAAAGCAAATCTAAGAACTGGTAGATCTGTTCTATGTGGACTATTCTATGCTTCCCATTCTCAAGTTTCATTTTTGCATATTTTTTACAGTCAGCTGAAAGTACATTATTTTTGTCTATGGAAAATATATTTCACAGCGATTTACATGGTACAATGATTCTATACACTATATTTGCTTGTTTCGTCACATAAAGTGAAATTAGGCAAACTATTAGAATTTTAGTAACCAGGACATGGCGGAACGATTTCTGCATAATGCATCTTTAAGGTAAATTATCTAAAAACTTGTAAACTCCGATTTGATTAATATTCGCATATGTTGTACAGTAGCTTTGTTTGCTTTAAAAAAAATCAGAGGTTTTTGTATTATGCCCGCTATTGGTTGGGACACCCCATGATCCTTAAGACAGGGTTGGTGTCATTTCAATCATAGAAATATAATCCATAGAATAGACCTAGCTGGTACACCATTGAAATTGAATTTTAATTGACATTTTAAGTTTGGGTAACTACTACAAAGATGACTGCCGGTCCACCCACCATCGAATGTCAACTTAAATGGTCATGTCTATTCTAATATCTATATTTCTATGATTTCAATAGCTTGTCTATGGAGGATTGACAGTATAATTTAAAACAGATATTCCCATTCAAGTCAACATGCTCTGATGTGTAGACCTCCAACAATCTTTGTGGTACCATTTGAAAGTTGAAATGTCTACGTTATTCCCATTTAGTATACATTGATCAGCCAAAACATGACACCCACCCTGTATTCAAGAGTCGGATGTGTCTCAACTGATGGCGTGCACAACACAAAAATCTTAGATGATGTCAAATCGGGTCTAAGCCACAACAAACAGTATGTGAAAAACCTATCTGAGTTTATGCCTTTTTAGATAATTGAGGATAACATTTTTTTTTATACATAATTGGGATTTTTTTTGTTTGATAACCCTGTTAACAAGATTTTAAATTATATCAATCTCAAACATTTAACTTTTCCAGTGATGAAGACATGCATTTCTCATGGTATGGTGGGGTATGCAAAATGGATCAACTTTGAGCACCTTTATCTCTTGAATGTTTTGGCATTCAGGTCCAAAAAGTCACTTTCTGAGCACTTCTTACAATGTATGGAAGCTTTCTTTCAAATCAAAAAGTGCTGTCAAAAAGTGATTGAATTTAAATAGATTTATCCAATAGACCTATTGAACTAGCCTCGGCTCCAGGCTTAATATTGCACAAACTCAATACAGAAAGGATTTAATGCCCAATGCAAACATCCAACGCTCCCTCCTTATCAAGATGTTTTCAGACCCTTCAACCACTCTTCCGAAAATATAAATGTATTTACTTTCTTACTTTGTCATTACTTACATTGTACCCTACAGAAGACAAAAGTGACTCCAAACTCGATTTTTTTTGTCATTTTTTTCCAGTTTATTCAGTGATATGTATTTGCAATAAATGTCATCATTATAGGCCCATGTCATTTACAAACATTGACAAAGGATACACTGTTTTTGATTTTTGTTGATAACTGAAGGCTACTATTTTTCTATAGAAAATTATGAGAGACAGAAAAAACATAAAAATATTAACCATATAGTAGCCAAAATATCATACATAACATTACAATACACTAACAGTATTTAACTGTCAAATTATTCAGATCAGTGATGTGGTGCTGCTAACCATTGGCTGGCTTGCATCGGAAACATAGGTCTACATAAGAACATGATTTCAGCAAGAAAAATAGCATTGGATTCACAGGCCCGTTTCTCAGGCAGTGTATTGATGAGGCACGTGGTTCTGTTGAAACCCTGTATCCATACCGTCTCCCTCAGGAACCTTCGGGTAGTTCCCAGTCTGTAGAGAAAACAACACAGGACATCATATGACCTTGACTATTGTTATGTCCCAAATTGCACCCCCTCCTCTATATAGTGCACTACTTTTGACCAGAGCCTGCACCCTATCCCCTATACGGCACTGGTCAAAAATATATTGCAGTATAGGGAATAGGATGCCATTTGAGATGCATCAAATGATAATAAATGAGCAAATTGGCCAGTGTTGATTTTTCAGTGTAACATTTGTAGTGTTTACAATCACTCTGTAAGAGTGATATTAACACCCAGTGGTGTAAAATAACCCCCAGTGTTGGAGTTAATAACCAGAGTTATTGTTTTACACTGTGGAGAGTAAAATAGTCCCATCAAAACCACACCCATCATTATCATATTTCCAAGCATGCTCTACTGCAGGAAGTTTTTGTTAGGATTAATTTTCATATGTGTTTTTGCATGTACATTGATTGATTGATTGATTAATCTTATGCTACACAAAGATAAATAACATACATTTTTCAGAACTAATCCAATCAGTTACTTAGATTTATTGGACCATTACTAAAATGGTTGTTCTGGTTTAATTTATTTAGGTAGTGTTTAAAAAAAATCAGGTTTCCTAATCCTGACAGTCATTCTGAATGTAGGTTGGGGGTGAATAATTTTTTTGGGGATATCCTAACTCTGGCTGGATTCCAATAGGAATTACACATATTCAGTATAATGAAACTTGCAGGCCTGATGTGGCCTGTAAACCAGGAGTTTCCTAACACCACTGCATTAGGGTAAATCTAGGCCACTTACTAGGCCAATAATTAATAGTGATGGGAAATCTAGGATTTCTGAAGGCTTTCACCAAATTGTGCAGAAAAACGCTTCATTACTCAGAGATTCATTATCGGTTCACAATGCACATTAGTGACATCTGCTGGTCAACAATAAATAGCAGCGTTTGATGAACAGATGTTTTCCCCCCACTATTTTCAGCAAAACTCTGTGGCGCAGCAGTAAATGGTTGTCTTTAGTAGCTTACAAATCAGTTGGAAACCAGATTCACATCATGCTTCCATTTTTTGCCTTCCAGTTGACCATTTAAAAAACTGAATCTATGGCATTATTTAGGATGCTTAAGACAGAAGCTTATACTACTGTATACTAAATAAACACTTTTTTAAACAAAAATTTGCAGAAAGTGTGGTTTCACATTAAAAAAAAGTGTGCCTTTACCAGAATTCGACCTCATGCCCTCATGTCCCTGAATGTTCTATAGTCCCGTACTCTACATGCTAAGCTACCAGTCAGATGAAACTACAAGTACAACATCTGAACTATATTTGCAAGTACAATGTCCAGCAATGCTCCCTCAAATCGGCAATGACAAATTTCAGGTCTGCTGCACAGAACTTCTGAAAGTTCTGGCGCATGTTTATTGTGAACACTGAGGCTGTACCTGCTTTAAGTTACAGTTCTAACAGTGGTCAAGTAGGCTAGTGTGGCTATTTGATCATAATGGAGGCTACCAGAGTGGCCTAACATAAAGAACAATGGAGAAAATGCATCCCATAACATTTTACCATGGAAATAGCTGTTCTATCATTCAGCCTACAGTAGCAGCCAATGTGTGGTGTTCAGTGTAGGTCTACATTCCATAAGACTTTTGAAAAAAACATGCAGAGCTTGACATGAACCTGTTTATCCATTTGTCCTTCAGACAAGGAGGTGACTGAACATTTTGTTGTTGTTTGATGTAAGAAACCACTTTACAAAATAAAATTCATTTTTCCCCCCATACCATTATTACAGAGAATCAGACAAAATATTCTACTCCCTGCCTATTGTCTCCTTAGCTTATTCAAGCCTGTCTCTAAATACAACACTGCCCTTTTAAGACTCGCTTTTCAAAGATGGCTTGAAATGCACATGTTTTGTTCTCTTCTAGGAAGCATTCACTTCCCCATTGCTGACTACTGTACAAAGTATCTATAACTGGGCTAAAAATTCACTAACTAGCAAAGGTTATGAACAAATGTGCACACGTGGCTACATTTTAGCCCAGTTATAGATACTTTGTACTTTGACACGTTCAGAGTTAAATGGGGAACACTGCAACAGAGTTAAATCTTGGTGTGGCAATAAAGTATAAGTTGTATCCCTGTCTCCTGCTGGTCGTTATCAGTCCTCTTTCCGTGACTCTGGGACAGTTGGCCCTATAACCGAAACCGGCACCTCTATTGGAGACCACCACTTGGTTGTGCTCTTTTTTACAAGCTAACTTGGATAACTCGCTGCAAAGCAAACTAGCTTCGCAATTCTGCCTGCAAAACGGAAGTATTGCTTGTGTAGAAAGAAACCCTCTTTCTACCTCTCGGTCACCTCCGGCTAGCTACTGTAGCTAGCTAGCTAGTGGGACTCGAGTAGCCCACGCCGCTAGGCTCAGGCTAACTGAACACACAATTCTTCCTGCAACATGGTAGCTTTGGTAGCTTTCCCCCTCACCTAGTTAACCTGTGTTCAGTCGCAGGCACTTACTAGACCATCGACCCAGTCACATGGCTCTGCGGTCGCGGGTGTAACCTAACTTAAGGGATTAACACTATCCTAGACCAACCCCTCTAGCTAAGCACTGAGCTAGCTACAGCACACCTTCGGGTATCTGCTAGCTAGCTAACACGTCTCAGCCCTCGTGGCTATAGCGTTCTCTACTGTGCTAACCATTATTAGCCATCAGCCGCTGGGCTTCTTTCTTCACAAGGGCTACCGCTACCCCTACCCAAAATGAGGCTAACACTCAAATCCCAACGTTCTTGTGCTTGTGGTTCAAAGATTGTTAAGAAGGATCCACTCCTTCTATGCATTATCTGCTGGGGAAGGGTGCGTGCCAGGGTGTTGCACTCTGGAATTTGAGTCCTGAAAAAGAGGCTCAAGACTTGTTCGCCTCCCAGCCACCAGCGGACGCTGTGGCTCTTCCCTCCTACGACCAAGCCCAGCTGGGGCTAGAACAAAAAGGTGTAATGGGTTTGTGCTAATATGTCGCATACAGCTTAAGCGAGCCGCCACCGGACATGAGATCAAGTGGCCGGCTCCCCTGAGGAACGGAAACCGAGAAACGGATCTGTACGATGGGAGGACACTTCCCACTAGTACAGCCACCGCGAAGCAACTGCTTCCTGTTGTCCCAGCTTGTCTCCGAAAAACGTTTGTGGGATAAGCCCCTTACTGGCAAGATGCCAATTAAGGATGCCCCGAACTTGGACATGCACAACATGGAGGAATCTGATTTTGCAGCCCTCTCAAGGTGGATCCATCTCTGGCCAACCACATCTACGCCTTGTGCCGTGTACGTTCCACTACCGACGCCACACTCCCTGGTAAGATGGATCGCTTTACTGCCTTTGCCTTTAACGGTGCTGTCTTCCCACATGTTCTAGTAAAGGGATCCTAAACCCTAACTCCCCTTTATACAGGATAAGGTTTATAGGGTTCACAGTGAATGCCCCTCAGCCCTTTCTGGCTTTGGGCGGCCTTCACTCCACATGGTGTAGTTTAGTTAGCTCGTTTCGGAGAACTCGGGAACATCCTCTCGGAGCTTCAGGTATAGCCAGTACAACACACCATACTCTACACAGAGCAGGAACAAGACATACCTGTCTCATAGCTGTCCTATTGGCAGTGGATTAAGAAGTCTGGCCCTCAGTTTCTTCATGAGCCTTTTGCAACAATGCCTGACGTGCTACGTCACACTTTCGACTGCGCTCTTATGCACGGTAGTCCCACGGGCTGGAATGGTTAGTGACCCCAAAGTGAGACTTTTGGAATGAAATTCCACTTGTGAAATATGTACTTAACTCATAATATCAGAGAACTTGGGTAATGTAGATAACCTTGAGATTTACAACATTTTGTTAAAAAAATATGGACAGAAATCTAAGTCTATAGACTCACCTCAGGGGTGGAATGGCAGCACAGGCAGACAGCTCTGCAGGCGAATGACGAGACACAAATGGACACTATGAACTCCAGCAAGGAGAAAACAGCCAAAACACCTGATATTCCCTGGGACCTGACCTATAGACAGAGAGGAACAGGAAACAGCAGTTAACTAGACTACACCGCCATTTTGGAGCAATTATGAACACTTTGTGAACTTTCAGTTTCAATGTGGACTAAAATTAACTATTAACTAACTTTATAGCAGTTATCTACCTTACTATTGCTTCCATGTTGCCAATGTCACATGTAGGCATAATTTAAATTAGCCTAATAAAAAATATTCAACAGTACAATATAAAATATTATAGATGATTAAAAGCATTTGGTATATACCCAGTACTGTTGACAGAAATCGTATGTAGAGTCACAGTACAACATGATCCCAGCACTGTCTAAAGAATGGAGGATGATGCCAGTAAGAGCAGTAACCGTGGCGACAACATTCATTCCCAGGGAGCCGTTCACCTAAGGGACAGTGAGAGAGAGCAGAAAGAGGACATGAGAATGGCTGGTTGTGGAAGGAAATTTCAGAAGAATTAAACGCAATACCGAATTCAGTATGTTGTTATTCCTTATCATTGTTATTACGATTCTTTAAACGGGCAATCCACAGTTAACGCCAGTGGCCCCCCCACTGCTTGTGTTTTGGGAGGAAAACCAGCAGATGAACGAAAACATGAGGGCCTATCATATAGTAGATTCTATGTCTTCAGATAGAGAGTAACTTTATAAATCAAAAGCCTAAACTTTATTGGGGAAAAAATATTGATACTGACCAGACATTTGTTCAGTTTGTTGTCAGCGGCAACAGTGAGAGAGCCTGCAACTACATACTGAGAAGGAACAAGAAAGAGATTATTCAAGCCTGCATCCTAAATGGCTCCCTATTCGCTACATAGTGCACCATATTTATACTGTATCCCTATTTCCTACATAGTGCATTATATAGGGAATACTGTGCCATTTGGGACACACATATTTCTACAGTATGACCAAAGTTAGCCAAATACATATATGTTGATAAAAGTCCTTGGTTAAGACAAATTGTTAGTTAAGACAAGTCATTATTTATAAAGCATTACTTCAAATGAAAGAAATATATTTTTAAAGTGACATGATTTAACTATGAGGACGTTTTGTTTTGCATCCAGGCAGACAGGAAACTTAAGGGAGGATTGTTAGACAGAGCAGCTCAAGCAGCTCACTCACAATGATCGATCTCCAGACAAATATTCCACTGACTACTCCAATATTATCCAACCACGGGGCTGTAGCCATCACAATCCCTGTTAACAGCATCATCAAACCAATCATGATCTGTACGGTCTGTAAGAGAAAAACGAAGCGCAAAGCAGGACATTTATTTTTTCTGTTCTTCCATTACATTCAACCAAAATTGTCATTTTAATAAAAAAATTCTTACCCCAAGCGCTTTTGGATGCCCTGCCCGGAAACTTCCCAGCACTGAGAAAACCGTCTGTCCCAGACAGTGAGGGGTAGAAGCGACCCCCGCGACCCCCATCCCGTTCCCATAGGGGTAGACATGGGTGATGACCACCACCCCATTAGTGGTGGTTGTTTGAGAGCTGGACATCTTCACAGAGGAGGCAAGGATGTTTGTGTAAGAGGGGATCTGACTGGTTGTTGTGTGTCATGCTTTATACTTTACCTGGGACTTCCTGATAATAAGTTACATGTCACTGACATGAATAGCAAGTGTGTCAGCCAGTCATGAAACTTTGAACTCTCTCCATTGAATATAGGCTGTGTGTGTGTGTGTGCGTGTGTGTGTGTGCGTGCGTGTGGCTGGCTGTGTGTGTGTCATAATGACATGCGGCACTTTGGGGTGGACACACACCTGTCGCGATCAATTTTGAGAAGACTAGAAATAGATAAGATGTTGGTGTACACTGTTGGATTACTTGATGGAGCAAAAATGTTTTTATTTTAATAACGGAGCATTTTCTAAATTCAAACGCACCCCCTGCAACTGGACACAGACATTTTGAGACTCCTGTTTCCACCAATTGAGGACGAAGACGGCATCGCTGAGGTTGGTGGAACATTCTCTGTGCTATACCAAATAGTACCTATTCTGCAACTCCCAATATTGGATACGGAAATGATTTGGTTAAATCACATTATCTGTAGTAACAATGCGTAGCTACCAGTTCTCTGCCTTTTACTACACCCGAGACACATTGAACTGTACTACACTGTTCATTGTGTATTTTTTTGTACTGTATGTTACTTTTACCATATACAGTACCATTCTTGTTGAATACCCAGTTCTCCTTTTTAGTTAGCATCATATATTGTACACGCCGTTGTATTTTTGTCTTTGACAAATAAACATTATTTGGATATATCTGAATGTCTAACATCTTTTTGATGCTACAGAGCCCTGTACAGCTTATATCAATATTGTGGCAGACGGCAGGGAGAGGTGAAAGGAGCGGTAATGTAGGCTAACCCCATTCCATCGCAACCGCGACATTCAAAGGAGGCTGCAAAGAAAACTAATGGAACTGTAGTGACTGTGTTGACCCCAAAATCTGGGGTGTGAACTATGTTTCTATTCAAGCGTTGATTGACATGGTAATGGCTCTATAGTATTGGAGAAAAGTTTAAAAAACTGACCCCTCTGACGCTGTACGTTACATCGTGACGTGTCATGGCGTAACGTACAGCACGCAGAAAGCAACTAATTCTGTCTTACAGCCTCTCTCCACCAGGTGTAGCACTTATCTCACCATTTAAAAACAAGAAAGGGACAGGGACAGGGTAAGGTGGGATACCTAGTCATTTTTGCGTCATCACTGCAAGCTCTCATGACTCTCAAAAGCCGCTGTTTACTTCTGAAGATCACTTTAGCACCGCCCAAAAAACCTGATTCAAATTCGACACAAACCTTCAAATAGGTATGTAATGACACATTATATAAACTCTTTATAGTGTTTTATTTACATTTTAGAGGCAATAAGGTGATAAGTTGGACAGATCGAGTGAAAAAAAGCAGTTTCCCCACACGACATCTCTCCTTCTCACTATCACGCAATAGGTTTAGCTTCCCCACCCGCCAAGACCCGACGGAGGTCATTGCCTTCTTGAATTATGCAGAGATGGGCATCATGAAGGTCTCGTCATTGATTTTGTTGGAAAGGGGAGAAATTGTGCTTTACATTGGTATTGATATTACAGTTGATCTGGAAGTATTATTTTTTTGGGCGCAAAAATAAGCTCAATTGTACAGACCAGCGCGATGTACAAAAGTGAGTGAGTTTAAGTTAACCTCTCTGGGATATTCGGGACGCTAGCGTCCCACCTCAACAACAGCCAGTGAAATTGCAGGGCGCCAAATTCAAAACAAAAGAAATCCCATAATTAAAATTCCTCAAACATACAAGTATTTTACACCATTTTAAAGATAAACTTGTTGTAAATCCAGCCACCGTGTCCGATTTCAAAAAGGCTTTACGACGAATGCACACCAAACGATTATGTTAGGTCAGTACCTAGTCACAGAAAAACACAGCCATTTATCCAGCCAAAGAGAGGAGTCACAAAAAGCATAAATAGAGATAAAATGAATCACTAACCTTTGATGATCTTCATCAGATGACACTCATAGGACTTCATGTTACCCAATACATGTATGTTTTGTTCGATAAAGTTCATATTTATATCCAAAAATCTCAGTTTACATTGGCGCGTTATGTTCAGTAGTTCCATCAAAACCTCCGGTGATTTTGCAGAGAGCCACATCAATTTACAGAAATACTCATAATAAACATTGGTAAAAGATCCAAGTGTTATGCATGGAATTTTAGATCCACTTCTCCTTAATGCAACCGCTGTGTCAGATTTCAAAAAAGGTTTACCGAAAAAGCACACCATGCAATAATCTGAGTACAGCGCTCAGACAACAAAACAAGCCATACAGATATCCGCCATGTTGTGGAGTCAACAGAAGTCAGAAATAGCATTATAAATATTTACTTACCTTTTTTTTTTTTTTTTTTTTTTTTACCGTTATTTTACCAGGTAAGTTGACTGAGAACACGTTCTCATTTGCAGCAACGACCTGGGGAATAGTTACAGGGGAGAGGAGGGGGATGAATGAGCCAATTGTAAACTTTGCCTGTGCGAGCAAGGAAACCTACAAACCTGACCCAGTTACACCAGCTCTGTCAAGATGAATGGGCCAAAATTTACCCAACTTATTGTGGGAAGCTTGTGGAAGGCTACCTGAAACGTTTGACCAAAGTTAAACAATTTAAAGGCAATGCTACCAAATACCAATTGGGTGTATGTAAACTTCTGACCCACTGGGAATGTGATGAAAGAAATAAAAGCAGAAATAAATCATTCTCTCTACTATTATTCTGACATTTCACATTCTTAAAATAAAGTGGTGATCCTAACTGACCTAAGACTGGGAATTTTTACTATGATTAAATGTCAGGAATTGTGATAAACTGAGTTTAAATGTATTTGGCTATGGTGTATGTAAACATCCGACTTCAACTGTAGATAAATGAACATAAGCGTTAATCCAGAGGATGTGGTATATTGAAAGATCGGTCTCCTGCCTGTGCACTCTTTCTTCGATTAAAAGGGTATCAACTTAGTACAAGGGTATCAGGGTATCAACAAGTACAAGTACTTGTTTCTTGTTCGATGAGTGTCTCACATTTAATCCCCACGTAGAGGGTCTTGTGAAAAAGCTCAAGCCCAAGTCTGGGTTTAATTTTCAAAATAAGTCATGTTTTTTTTTTTGAAGCGAGAAAGAGACTTGTTTCCGCCACGTTCTTGCCTGTGATCGACTATGGCGATACCTTGTACATGTTTGCCCCTGTGGCATCATTACGTATGCTGGACACTGCTGAGGTTTGTTACGAACTTCAAATCCCTCACTCATCCCTGAAATGTTGTACTGTTTTGTCATTTCTCAGAAACTCTTATCCAGAGCGACTTACAGTAAGTAGTGAGTACATACATGTTCACACTAGTCTGCCGTGGGAATTGAATCCACAACCCTGGCGATGCGAGCGCCATCGTCTACCAACGGAGCTGCACGGACTGCTCCGTCCTTAGCTCTTCAGAGACTAAGTCATTGGTAAGTTTTTTTTGTCAAGGAGACAGCTCCCATTTGACCTGTGTACCTAAATTGTCCAACAGATTAATGACAATTAATGCTCCTATGCGCCTATGCTCACAGGACAGTATCTCCTTGACGGTGCCTATTGCCTGTGAAGAGCTACAATAGGTATAAAAGCAGTCCAGGACTCTGTCCCCTCTACTTGGAATGAGCTACAAAACGTCTTGAAACTACAGGAGCTCGTAAAAGCTATGGTGGAAAATGATTTAGGGAGATGTCAATATTTATACCCCTAGTTGAAACACTCCTCCTAAAACCAATGTGCCTGTTAAATGTGATAACTGATGTTTTTAAACTGTAGTGCTTTGTGTTTTATGTTGTAAATGTTGAAACTTGCTTTTTCGGCCAGGTCTCTCTTGCAAAATAGAGTTTTCATCTCAATGAGACTAACCTGGTCAAATAAAGGTCAAATAAATACATCTCATATATCATCGTATCGTGGATTTTCACCTCATGGCTTGTCCGTAGGTGGGGAATGACATGATCAGCTTGAGCTGGGTGCCCCCACTCTGCACTGAAACACACATAACAGACAACGCACCAACATCACCATAATAATCACACACCAGCATGCAGACCCTCAGAACGCACAGACATAACACATACATTAAAACGCAGGAAAGTCACAGGGTCTCCACAACGTTCAAGGGAAAATACACCATAATTACTTGTCATTGACTGCACTGATGGTGTTATTTTGGTAATAGTGTAGTATTTCCTGTGGATTATTAAATAAATGCAGTTACACCAGCTCTCCACAGGGGGTCATCATTATGTAAAGTACAGAATGTGGCTGAACATCAAAAACTGTCTGGTATCAGTGGTGGTGATTCTAGAATCTAGGGGACTTTATAGAGGAGGAGGAGTAAGAAGAAGAGGAAGATGAGGAGGAGTATATGAAACGTGGCTATGGGCTAGCCCACACACAAGCTGATTATTGCGTAAACTTTTATGCTCAACACAATCTCCATACAGTATTCAAAGTGTGTGTGTGTGTGTATGCGTGTGTTTGTGTGTGAGCATATGTTCGTGTGTGTGTGTGTATACGCGTGGGTGTGTGAGTGGGATTTTTGTTATGATCAGTGCAGGATTATACTGACTGACCTCAGAACAAAAGATCAGAGGAGCTGGAGATTTATTTATGACGTTCGATTATCTGGCTTTCACGTTTCTACTCAGATTGTTTCTTCCCTCTCATTCATTTGCTGGCGTTCTGGTTTGGTATAATCACTTTGTGGATTTTAAAGTTTAAGACTTGGAATCTTTTTGAGTGGTTTTAGATTTTATCCTAACAGTCTATGGTTGATTGGTTAGTGTTTAAGAATTGCTTTTGGCTTTTGTTTGTTTCTTCAGATTGTGTGTTTAATTATTATACACACACGCACGCACGCACACACACACACACACACACACACACACACACACACACACACACACACACACACACACACACACACACACACACACACACACACACACACACACACACACTCCCGCTCCCCATTCCCCTTCCCCACACACTCAAACCCATACACAGTGGCCTGGCACACAAAAAAATGCTGGGTTAAAAACAACTCAATTTGGGTTATTTGGTAAACCAGCACTGGGTAAATATTGGACAGAAAACACACTGGGTTATTTTGAACCAGTTGGGTTGGGTTGTGTGAATATGGATTATACAAACATGGGTTTATTTTACCATCAATTGTTTGTTTTTTACCATTAGTTGGAATGACATAGCAGCTCCATAAGTTATTTTCAGGAGGTGTGGCCTATAGAGATGTGGGTTTCAGACAATTATTTTTGGCCACCTGTAACAGTAAATGTATCTGAAAGCCACGCCCCTGCTAAGCCACGCCTCTTGTCTTCTGAGCTCACCTACTGAGTCATATCTCTAACTCAGCATCAATAACTCATCACCCAGCATCAATAACCCAGCAGTTTTTAAAGAAAACAACCCAACTAAGTGACCCAACGCCTGCAACACAGCACTTAGTTCAACCAAACAACCTAGCATTTTTTTGAGTGCATGCTACTTCCCTGTTTACATGTGAAAGATAAACAAATGGATCCCAACTAAGGCTTCTGAACATTCTCATAACAGACAGGATTTGAGGGCCATCAGAAAATGTTTTACAGCCTCCCAGGGTAATCTCTTCATTCACTGTAATGCCAACTATTTTGTGTATCTTGTGTATGTGTGTGCGTGTGCGTGTGACGTCTCGCTAGTGCTCCTCATGGAAGTTAGCACTCCTGAAGGAAGTTAGAGGTAGTTTCGCGAGCCAATGCTAACTAGTGTTAGGGTTGAATGGGCCCGTGGACACGAAGCTAGGTTTAGGATTGGTGTTATGGCTAGGCTTAGGGTTGAGCCGGGGTGTGGACATGAAGCTATGGTTAGGGTTATGGCTAGGGGTCTGTATAATTCAGGAACGGCATTGTACATTGAACAAAAATATAAATGCAACATGTAAAGTGTTGGTCCCATGTTTCATGAGCTGAAATAAAAGATCCCAGAAATGTTACATACACAAAAAAAGCTTGTTTATCTCAAATGTTATGCACTAATTTGTTTACATCCCTGTTAGTGAGCATTTCAAATTTTCCAAGATAATCCATCCATCTAAAAGGTGTGGCATATCAAGAAGCTGATTAAACAGCATGATCATTACACAGCTGGACCTTGTGCTGGGGACAATATAAGGCCATTCTAAATTGTGCAGTTTTGTCACACAACGTAATGCCACAGATGTCTCAAACTTTGAGGGAGCATGCAATCTGCTGACTGCAGGAATGTCCAACAGAGCTGGTGTTCATTTTCATTTCTCTACCATAAGCCAACTCCAACGTAATTTTAGAGAATTTGGCAGTACGTCCAACTGGCCTCACAACCGCAGACCACGTGTAACCACACCAGCCCAGGACATCCACATCCGGCTTCTTCACCTGCGGGATCGTCTGGGACCAGCCACCCGGACAGCTGATGAAACTGTGGGTTTGCACAACTGAATAATTTCTGCACAAATTGTCAGAAACTGTCTCACGGATCTGCGTGCTCGTTGTCTTAACCAGGGTCTTGACCTGACTGCAGTTCGGCGTCGTAACCAACTTAATTGGGCAAATGCTGACCTTCAATGGCCACTGGCACGCTGGACAAGTGTGCTCTTCACAGATTAATCCCGGTTTCAACTGTACCGGGCAGATGGCAGCGTGTATGGCATTGTGTGGGTGAGTAGTTTGCTGATGTCAACGTGGTGAACAGAGTGCCCTGTGGTGGTGGTGGTGGGGTTATGGTATCGGCAGGCATAAGCTATGGACAACAAAAACAATAGGATTTTTATTGATGGCAATTTGAATGCACAGACATACCGTGACAAGTTCCTGAGGCCCATTGTCATGCCATTCATCCGCCACCATCACCTCATGTTTCAGCATGATACTGCACAGCTCCATGTCAGACGTTTTCTGATCCAAGCCCCTACCTTTTTTTTAACAAATGCATATCTGTACTCCCAGTCATATGAAATCCATAGATTAGGGCCAAATGTATTTATTTAATACATGTTGCGTTTATATTTTTGTTCAGTGTAGGTTACGTCATGTCCAGTTCATGTTGATCGATACAGAGTTGATCTCAACTCTGCTTAGTAACACAGTCATCTTGTTTATGGATTTAGGCCTTCCCCTTGGGTTGAAAGATAAAAGAGTACCACCACCATTTTAAGGCTCATTAATTTAACCCAACTGACTTGGAATAGCTACAGTAGTTTGTTTAAAAACAAGCTACAGTGGTGCCACAGGCTACTGTACTGCAGACAGTCGTGTTTGAATTACAATATTCGTGACTTAGTTGACTCAAAAAAGCAGTATAAATGAAAGGGATACTTCGGGATTTTGGTAATGAGTTCCTTTATGTACTTTCCCAGAGTCAGGTGAACTCCTGGATACCATTGTTTAAGTCCTTGTGTTCAAATGAACGAAGTTAGAGGTAATTTTATGAGCTAATACTAACTAGCCTGCTAGTATCCTAGCAGATACCCATAGACTTCCAGTCATTGCGCTAACGCTAGCCTCAACGCTAGCCCCTAGCTTCCTGTCCACACCCCAGCTCAACATTAACCCTAGCCATAACCCGAAACCTAACCTTCGCTTCACCACACCCCGGCTCAACCCTAACTTTAGTCTTAATCCTAATCTTAGCTACATGTTCACACCCCTGCTCAACCCTTTCACCTGCGCTGAGGATGTGTTGTGTGGCCATCTGTTGAGTCACCTCGGCAACACTAGGATCATTCCTGTCATACAGCTCCCAGCGAGAGATCCCAAGGTGGTACCTCAGCCAGGCGGGTTGGGTCTCCGCACTTCACGTCCAATTAGCTCGGTCATAGCCATCCTCCTCGCTGTCACTCTGCCTATCAGGAAAGAGCAGGGGAAGATGGATGGGAAAACTGGCCAATTAAGCAATGAGTATCACAAATGTATGAGAAAAGTAATATGTTATGACAGAATTAAATACTTTGTTGTTATCAGTGAGCCACGCCTCTGAGCCACGCCTCAGTCTTCCACTCCTCTTTCTCTCACTTACCACTCACTATCTTCACTACTTTTGTCACTGTCCTCCTCATCTTCCTCCTCACTGTCCTCCCCCTTTGGCTTCAACTTCAGCAGCCAATCGTCTTCCAGCAGATGTGGGTGTGGCAGGTTGTACAACGGGTGGCCATTTTGGTTCCAATCAGCTTTTTGTCCTTCTCCTTCTCCTTGACCATGTTGAATGAGGCCTCCGCCTTGTGGTCTATGTGGGCGGCCATTTTGGTAAAGTCTCCATTCATGAGACTTGTTGGTAATTTGTGTGGGCTGCTTTGTGAGGAAAGGGAGTGAGATCTCCCCTGTTGTCCAAGGGGACTAGTTCCAGGAAAAGAGAA
Organism: Salvelinus alpinus; assembly: GCF_045679555.1. Lineage (NCBI taxonomy): Eukaryota > Metazoa > Chordata > Actinopteri > Salmoniformes > Salmonidae > Salvelinus > Salvelinus alpinus. Next base: position 55,717,037 of record NC_092086.1, on the reverse strand, counting down.
AGAAGAGGAGGAGGAACAGGACGAGGTGGAGAGCCAGGGACAGACATGCCAATACCAGACAGACGGAATTAGAGAGACGTCCCACGCCCTGCCTCGCCATGCTGAGAGAGAGTGAAAACTTCCATTCACATTACCTCCAAATATAATGTGCTTTATAATATTAAAAACTCTGAAGGAGGCAGTTGTTGAGTCAAGAGTCATGACAGGTTAACAGGCATAAAGGAAACAAGAGGAAATATAACAGAGACATAGCCTAGCAAGCAGGTGGACAGACAGACAGAAAAGACAGCCAGCCAGCTATCAAGCCAACCAGCCAGTATTCCTGGTGCTTCAGAAAGAGACAGACAAGGCCTCCCAGGTGGCGCAGTGGTCTAAGGCACTGCACCTGTAGGAGTAAAATGAGATGTATAGGACAGCACATAGATGTATAAGCTAGCTGAACATTAAAAATAGACTTCTAAGACAATTGCACACACTAAGGATAGGGGAGAGCAGAACAAAGGGCAACTGGACACACTAATGCTAGAACAGACACATAGTCTGACAAATTCCACTCAGGACACATACCAGAGACACGTAGGCGCCTAGGGCAATTGGACACCTAGATATATAGTCTGCTGATTCCCTTGAGTGCATGAGACCAGACATGTAGGCGCCTAAGAGAATTGGACACACTAAGATAGGGGGTCCAGCCACCATTATAAACTAATTGAAAGCAGATGGCGTTATAGGGCGTGAACAAGTAGGAAGCTTGAACTAAAGGATGATGGTGGGGAATGACTTCAGAAAGGAAACTTCATTTGCATAGGGGATGGACATAATACTATGTGTGTATAAATATAGGAAATGAAATTCTAGGAGGGGGTGTTCCGCGGGGACATGCCAGTTGGCTATATAATTGTAATAAAAAAGCATGTTTGATTTTACAAGTTCTGATAAGCGTTGTATTTGAAATGATTTTCCACGACATATTTGGCGAGCTGAGCCAGGAGGGACAGGGACTGAGGAATGGCGTTCAGGGCTGGAGATAGTTTCTTTGGACAATCTGACAAACAAGGGTGGCCGCCCAACTATAAGAAGGTAAGCAAGTTCTTACAATAGTTGAAATGTTTGTGTAAGATTGCTTCAGAGATACTGTCTCAGCGAGAGGGGCGCCACGTAAGTCTCTCTTTCAAATTTCCTAAAATGAAACCAGTAAATACTAAAGAACTTTTAAATTCAATGAATTTGCATGTATGTGTAATTTGGGGAATTGTATTAAATATAAATGTATGCGCATGTATAGAGACTGAGTGAATAGGTGCTGTGAACTTTGCTTGTGTTAGATGTAGAGTGGGCATGCATGCGCTCGTTCTGATCAGACCGTTCGAATGTGTAGCTTAAATGATGCGGTTGTTTGCGCATCTGGCTGAGATGGCTGGTTATAATAAGGGACAGCTCATACGGTCAAAACAGATAATGTAGGTAGAAAATCCTGTGATACCTCTTCAATAAAATTAGTAGAAGGAATGCTTGAACGGCTCTAAAGATAACAGAGAACTGCATAAATAAGTAGTTAGGAAGCCACGATACCGCTCTTTAAAAAAGGAACATTTTTAAAGAGGTCTGCTTGGGTGGGATATTCACGTCACGGCAGAAGGGTCTGTTGGTGAATATTTAGTAGTTAAATAAATATTTCATGGTTACCGCCCCAGAACGGGGGACTGAACGGATGAATATTTAGAAGGCAGGAAGAACGGCGTTCAAATGCAAAAGAAATCCTGCGAATAAAAAACCGCTCTGTCTAGCTAACAGGGTTTTGTAATTCAGTAGGTCACGCCACAATACTACTCTAATAATAGAAGAAAAGATCAGTATTGGGGGGGGTGAATAGGATATGAAGACAAGCTGATCCGATTAGACAGTAGTCTCGTCATATTGTAGAAATCTTAGCAGTCTAGGCTTATGTAGGAGGAAGTGAATTAAGTCAATAAAGAAAGACTAAGTTGTTTTGAGGTAAAAACAAAGGGATTGAATGAACAGATGAAAAATAAAAAGGATGAATGAGAATGTTGTAAGAAATGAGTGGATCTGTGTAAAAATAGTACATTAGGAAGGAAAGACAAGTTGTGTGTGTGTAGGCAGAACGTCCAGAAAAGGGAGCGCGCAGCTTTCCTGTGACAGAGTAGAGTTGATGAAGGGTGCCGTTAACTGCTATTAGGCAGAGGGAAAGAAGTTAAGAAACATCGAAGTAAAATAAGTTATAAGCAAGGATAAAAACACTGATGTGATAAAATGGTAAGAGACCGCGGTAAGAATAACAAAAAGGTGTCAAAACAAATAATAAATAAAAATACTTAAAAAGGCGTTAACCGAATAGTATAATACGAATAGGAAGTGGGTAACAAAAGAGAAAACAGAATCGCCAATAAACTGAAATTGTACTATAACGTTAAAACGAATCTAAGTTAGCTAAGATAAAGAGTGATAAATAGGTAAAATCCAGGACACATTAAGAATTCATAAACAGTGTAAACGGAGTAAGGGGAAAAAACAGGTGCTAGTCACTCTGTGGTCACAGAAATTACGGTCTAGGAATAGTCTGAAGGGCAGAGAGGGGTATAAAAAATACTGAGGCTTGACTCACTAGTAAATTGACCATAGGATCAAACAATGAGAATATAGAGAAGAGGTAAGAAAGTAGAGACAAAATAAATAAATAAAGGTAAAAGTAAGACGTTAGATAGAGATCTTAACAGAGCGGGCAGTGGACCTGTGTGGCTCAGTTGGTAGAGCGTGGTGCTTGCAACGCCTGGGTTGAGGGTTCAATTCTCACGGGGGGACCAGGATGAATGTATATGAGCTTTCCAATTTGTGAGTCGCTCTGGATAAGAGAGTCTGCTAAATGACTTAAATGTAATGTAAATGTAATCATAAAATTGATTAGAGCTATAAGAATAGAATAAACCAAACGGATAAAATGAATTAATAATGATATCTGTAAAGGGAAAAACACAGTGATATTTGAAGTACTGTACTAGAATAAGACATTAAGTCATCTGTAGTATTCAGAAATAATGTCTGTACTATAAAGAGTAGGCTTTGATAAGAGAAATTAAGTGATGTGACAAATGAATTATTAATTGGAAAGGAGATTAGCTCTACCTCGGAAAAATAATAAATAAAAGGTGTATAATACATGGGAGTATTTAGGAAAAATAAATAAATTAATAGTGGCATGAAAACAAAAATGATTGTTTCTCCCTAGCATAGAGGGATTTAAAAAAGCCATGGAGTCACTGAAAGACGCGCACATTAGTTCTACCGAATTCGGATTGAATATGAAAAAACTGGATAATGGGGGACGCCATTACCCGGTAACATTCTATTATCAGAAAATACATTACTATAAAAGACAAATGTGGTTCCACTCGTCCTCGCAGACGTGCGGGTGATTAGTAGAACTATTGACAATATCTAAAAACAAATAAGAAAATAGCTCCCTGTTTTGAATATGGATATAGCGGGTTATGGGGAAAATTAGTGTAAGGTGACACTAGAACTTAGTGTGGTAGCAGGAAATGCCGATATACGAGAGTTTATTTCCTTGTCAAAATAACAAACAACTAATCGGTTTGAGGTTAGTGAGAATGGAATTTTTTACTTGGCGGTGTATAGTCTCTGAGCGAACGATGAGTGTTTCATAGAGATTACAGTTTATATGTGGTCAAGAAGAAGTATTAGATCACGTTTGACTTGACATATAGTAGAGTACAGATGGAATTTTAATTGTTAGACATTCTATACCGTCATTCTCTGAAAAATGTTAAGACGTTTATGGAATAAAAACTATTTGCAGATTAAAAGCTGACGTTGTGAAATTAACGATATGTATACTTTCTTTTCCAGAAAAAAAAAAAGGGTTTAATCTTCTCTGGTCAAAATATCATTGGAGACTGTATTACTGTGGAAAGCAGTTAATTAAAGTCAGCTGCTATAAAAATATCTGGATAAGGCTACAACATTGGAGTTCTGGATAAGTGAGTCCAGTCCCTGTGTGCTATTGGCTATGGTTTACTAGTAAGTGCACCATGTACTGGGAATGAATATACATTAGTAGATTTATTGGAAGGGCTTTTTCCACTTCAGTTTCAATTTGGGTATGCAGAATGATGGAATTGTTTTTTGAAAAATGTATTTAAGTTGTTCCTAAAGAAAGGGGAGTGGAAACATTTTAATGGTGTCAAAATGCCCTGATTCCTAAGAATTTCCTGTGAAAGACTGATCACCTTTTACTAGAAATTGTTGGAACAGGTGGGATTTAATTTTAAAATGATTAAAAGACACAAGACTCTATTCAAAATGTATAATTACTTTGAAAATCTATTATGTCCCTGGGAAAATTATGAAGAGTTGTACCCTTAAATTGAATAAGTTATTCAGATAGGTTTATTTTTTATTTTTGTTTTTTGATATAACATGTGTTCATAGGTAAAATTATCAGTTCCCTGGGGTTATGGTCTTTGGGTAAATACACAAATGTGCTTTGTTCATTCTGCATATAAAAAGTGATGTAAGTTACTCCAAAGGGTTTATTGGAGTGTGGGTTTCTGTGAGGGTTTTGTTGATAAATACATCATCTGTAATTCATCTGAGAGATCACCAGTAGAATAAGGGAGTTATCATAAAAGGTGACGTTAGAATGCTTTACGGCATGGGAGAGAATATCACCACAAGTGGGTGTGGAGCTCAAACCCACACTAATCGACTGAATAGTGAGGGACAACTGTGTCTGATGACCTGTGAACTGTATCAAAAAATAGACATGCTGAAATGATATGGGCCAGGGTGAATTATGTATTAAAGGAATTGGGGTATTGAACTTTTATTACCAGGCCACTCATGAGAGAAAAACTGAGATGGAAGGGCTATTGTAAAATAGATAATACTGGTATTTAAAGTGTTTAGTATAAATGTTAATTATTAAAGGGATGTTGTGTATTGAATAGATAAGGTCAAATTTGAGTTACAGTAAACACTAAGGACTGTTATCCTGAATATTGGATTGGTAAAAGTATTTAAAAAAGAACTGTTTAGTTATTTGGATATAGAACTGTTTAAATGTAATAGGCTTAGGGAAGCTCTGGAAAATACTCCTGAGACAAGGAGGTTGACAACTTACAGAAGTTTAGATAAGGTTTTTTGTTTATTTTGTTTTATAATATCATTGGAATTGTAATGATAAAAATTTTATAATATAATGGAATAAAAAGGTATTCTGTTGTGCGATGATTCCCAATGATGAAGAAGAAAGAGACCAACAATAACATTGGCATAGAATTACATGGATGGACATTATCCCCAGGTTTCATTTCATTACAAATAGTGATAATATTGCACGTGTGCAATTATTTTATATATTTTTTCTCTTTTTCTCGTTTGGTCAATTTATTTTTGTTTTGAGGAACATAAGGTTGTGTATATGTTCCTGAGGAGGGACTGATACTGATATAAATGATATATAAATTGACTTAAGGATGTTTTAAGTATGTATCAAACAATGGCAGTTATGGGTTAGGGGACTCATAAAAGAAGGTAATGGTAGTGAAGGGGTGTTATTTCTAGAAACTATGTATAAAAATAGAGATAATTCACAGAAAAGGAAAGACAGCTGGCTGTGTAAAATATAGGGACAATTCTAAAAGTAAATAGAACAATTCACATATCTAAAGATATGGTAAAAATAATAAGTGGTGGCATTTTGAGCATTAGAGCAAATGTTTAAGAAACTTATAACTTAGTTTTGTTAGGATTGGATATTAATCCAACTGGAAGACGCTTGAATGATTATATGTTATTTTACAGCAGTTGCTGTAGGGACAATCATTTGACTATCATTATGAATATTTCTGTGGCAGGAGGCCAGGTATTTGAGGCAGAATGGTTACATAGGGCTGTTATTAAAAATTAAGATTTAGTGATCTTGCTATAAGAAGGAAGTCTGTTGTCAGGGAATAACCCATGTGTTAGTGTGTATGTCCTCAGGAAAAAAAAACAGCCAGAAATGGAAGGGCTTGGGCTGCATTCTGGAGACTGAGTGTACATCAAGATACACCAGGCTGGTGGTATACTTCTTACAACACTGCAGTGGTAAAGTTCTTCATGTTTCTCTTTAGTGGGTACATAAGTCTCACGAGAAGTGAGGTCCAGCTGAATAAAGGGTGAGCTTGAAAACACCATGACAGAGGACGTGGAATCAGAGAGAGAGAGAGAGAGACTAGATTCCACTATAGACATACTGGGTTGAGTTTGGGGGCTACTTGTTTCATTTTTTAATGCATCATGTGAAAAAGAATAGATGATAGGATATTATACTCTAAACAAACATGTTAAAGGAATTGATGTGAAAGCATATATAGTGTTGAATTACGTCAAGAAGAGATCATGTTGATTAAGGTTATGCACATGATTATCAGTTAAAATGGAGCAGATGGGAAACTAAGTAAAAAATGACATGATTTGGGAACACCTCTCAGAACCTGGGGCCGAAAGGGGAAGACTGGGTGGAAGCATGAGGAAGCTTTTTAGGGCTTTTATTTTTGTGGAGTCCAGCAGAAAAGTATCCTGGAGGCATAGAGTCAGGTAAAGAGAGAGTGGGAATTGTCATGGTCTCAGATTTCAGTTTGCATGAATATATTTATGCATAACACATAACATTGTCAATTCTGTTATGTTTTGTCTGTTGTTTTCCAAGTCTTATGTTTAGGAAAACAGAAGGAGAGGGGTTCGCCAGCTTCAGCTGGAATGTCTGTTTGTTGTGTGATGAGTGATGGAAGTAAGAGGATGTATGGTGTAATCATAGAACAGAGGCCATATGTCTCTAAGTATGAATGCCTCACAGAAAGAAGGCAGAAACCTGAACCAGGACGAGAGGTTCCGTGTCTGATGATCCAAGGGGACCAGAAGGACCTCTTCCAGTGATACCAGGAGATCTAGTCCACGTTCGAGTGTTCCGGAGGAAGTGGGATCAACCAAGAAGAGAAGGACCCTATGAGGTGGCCAAAGCAACAAGAACGGCCGTCAAAGTGAAAGGAAGCCAGACGTGGTACCATCTGAACCACTGCAGCTGAGTCCCAACAGAGAGAAGGATACAACCACATAGAGATGAGGACACAGAGGATGCTGATTCACCAGGAGGGAGCCCGGAGGGAGCAGGAGCAGCGGAAACGATTGAGACGCCAGGGAGGAGCCAAGAAAACAGCAAATGAAGTGAAAGCCAAAATACGACAAGTGCACTGACTAATGCACCCATAAGAGGAGGAGAGGCCTCACAAGGAACAGAATGAGAAGATCTTTTCCCTAAAAATTGAAACCTTCCAGATGGAAGTTAAGTCCGGCCTGAGGAGGGAGCCTCAGGTGAAGAAAGAGGAGGAAAAGTCCCGCAAGCTGAAGAAAATGGGGATTTCCCCACAATTGACTTTTAAACTTTTGAATGGTCTCCTTTACAGACAATTGAAGTTAGAACAACAAAAGAATAATGACATTGACATAACAGAAGTAACAGTGAATGCTAGTATAGAAACAACAGACTAATGCACAATCAAGATGTATGGTGGAAGCAGGAAGAGAAGAAAGGAATCAGCCGAACAATCCAAAAAGACTGACAAGGTTAGAATCTCTGTTCCACCTCAACTTATAACAGAGGCAGGAGAACTGAAGTCTGTCTCAATCATAAGGATCAAACCCTTACCGGAGATGGCACTCTGTGGATGGACACATCACCAAACAAAGGGACAAGTTGTTTGGGATCCGAAAGGATGTGACCTGACATTAATCAAAGAAAAAGACGAGAGGGTGCTCATCATGTATCAGATTGAACCAGTTGAAGGTGAAGAATTAATAGTTGAAATAGCAAGAACAACAGTGACCGAAGGGAGTAGCACCACGGTCATTAAGATTGATCCTACCCCTGCATCTGAACAGGAAGAACCTGTGACAACAACAAGGGTGGCGGCTGCTGTGACGACCACAGTAGCTACCGCTAAGATGACATCGACCTCCCTTACCAAGCAGATCACTGTACCCACAAAGCAACCTGAGACATCAGAGTCAGGAGAGTTTTTTACTGACATTTGGAACTTTCTGATAAACTCTAATGATCTACCTCAAGATAAGAACATTGAAAAAGCGACAGAATTAGATATATTAGAACCACTCAAGGACAGCACACGAGAAGAAGTAGTGAAGAACGAGTGGTACAAATGGGCTAAGTATATGGCAAACAAACACAGAATGGACAATTGTATTTTGTGTAGAAAATCACATTTGTCTGATCTTTTAATAGTTTCTGAACTGTCATCATTTAAAAACTGTGTAAGTTGGAAAAAGGACCATTGTACCAATAGAAAGTATTCTATTCCCTTGTGTGACATAGAATATAGGATTGCTCTGGGTAAGCACTAGGGGTAAAACTATGTTGAATAAGATCATGTTGGGAGACAATGATTGTGATGCCTATAACATTAGAACTGAATTAACTGTACCTCAATTAGACAGAGGTACCGTGGTTGAAGGAAAATATGAATGTTTTTACAGACACCACACCGAAGGAATTGATGTAGGAAACACCACAGTAGAAGTGATACTATTTGGGTGTTAGAGAATGTGGGAGTTTGTAAAAGAAATGGTAAAGGGTTGATTATGAATAGAAAAGGGTTGTGTGGTCACATAACTCAGGTTGCACCGTCTCTCACTATGCTAAAGAATCAAGACAGAGGTATTGCGGATAATTTCTGGATGTGTGGAAAAAACAAATTGTTGAATGTATTGCCTAATGAATGGATTGGTCTTTGTGTCTTAGTAAGAGCAATTCAACAGGTTACCATTATTAAATCACCCCACGATGACTATGTTAATTCTAGAGTTAAAAGGAAGTATGAGGAAGACCCTGAGGTATACCTTGATGCAATTGGCCAGCCTAGAGGTGTACCTCGAGAGTTCAAGGCAAGAGATGAAGTTAAATCAGGATTTGAATCTATGTTTTTGTGGATAACACCAAATAAAAATTTAGAGTGGATTAATTATATATATTATAACCAACAGATGTTCATTAACTATACTGATTCGGCTCCAACGGCGTTGGGGGAACAGGTACAGGCTACCAGTAAAATGACTTGGCGAAATAGACAGGCTCTCCATTGGCTCTTAGCGGAGAAGGGTGGAGTTTGTGTCATGTTTGGGGATGACTGTTGCACCTTTATTCCCAATATTGCTATGGACAAACTCAAAGGATTATGAGCAGAAGTAAAGGCTAATGCTGGTTTAGACTCCCATGTATGGGATTGGTTAGACCTAGCGTTAGGAAAGTGGGGAGCCATGTTTGCTAGGATGGCCATCGTGTTGGAAGGAGGGTTATTGGCTCTGGGTATTGCAGTTTGTTGTGTTATACCCCTGGTAAAGTTAATTATGGTTAAGACAACAGTTAAACAGATGTTTGTAATGAGAGATGACTCTCCTGTGGTGATTGATCCTGTACCGGGAAGCCCAGGCAATTATACCAATAAGTATGGAAAGCCTTGCAATGCAGTTGGAGGACCTCTTGACTGCCCCTTTGGTAACCCTAACTGTCTCTATGAAGTGATTGGGGGGGGTGGTCATGCGTGTCACGATTTTCGTAAGGATGGTTTCCATGTATATGTTAAATTACCCAGTTCAGATGAATGTTTACTTATACATGTCCACAAAAAGTGTCATTTGCGTCACAATTGCAAGTGGTGTACAAAAATTCATGAGGATGGTCATAACCATCACCCGGAACCTTTTTTCTGTGCCAAGTGTCAAAGAGGAGATTGTTTTATTTGTAAGGATGAGGACTGTGCTCCTAGATAATGGGGTTTAGCATTTTTATTTTGCCTAATGCTTTGTGTTCTTTGTATGTTTCTTTGAATTTTTATATATATATCGATGAACATATATATTTTCTTTTAATTAAAGTTAGTTTTGCCTTCTAAAAATAGGATCATTTTACAAAAACATGTTAGGTGACAGAGGGTATTCCGGTTACAAGTGTCTATGGACCATGTATTAAATCATCTAACAAAGGTTGGTAGGTGTCTGCACGGGGGGATAATGTTGAAATGTTTTGTCTAGTTAGGTTTTATTGAATGTTTCTAATTGGATCTTTTACTCCTATTTTAGTATTAATCATTTGGAGATGTTTGGTCCAGTTGGTTTCTATGCTTTACTCTGTTTTTTATGTTTTCTTGTCCATCATAGGTATTCTCATTTACTATCCCAAAGTCATGTTTGTATAATTTATGTGGCTAATAAGCCCCAGAGGAGGGTTTGTAGGAGTAAAATGAGATGTATAGGACAGCACATAGATGTATAAGCTAGCTGAACATTAAAAATAGACTTCTAAGACAATTGCACACACTAAGGATAGGGGAGAGCAGAACAAAGGGCAACTGGACACACTAATGCTAGAACAGACACATAGTCTGACAAATTCCACTCAGGACACATACCAGAGACACGTAGGCGCCTAGGGAAATTGGACACCTAGATATATAGTCTGCTGATTCCCTTGAGTGCATGAGACCAGACATGTAGGCGCCTAAGAGAATTGGACACACTAAGATAGGGGGTCCAGCCACCATTATAAACTAATTGAAAGCAGATGGCGTTATAGGGCGTGAACAAGTAGGAAGCTTGAACTAAAGGATGATGGTGGGGAATGACTTCAGAAAGGAAACTTCATTTGCATAGGGGATGGACATAATACTATGTGTGTATAAATATAGGAAATGAAATTCTAGGAGGGGGTGTTCCGCGGGGACATGCCAGTTGGCTATATAATTGTAATAAAAAAGCATGTTTGATTTTACAAGTTCTGATAAGCGTTGTATTTGAAATGATTTTCCACGACACACCGCAGTGGAAGCTGTGCCACCAGAGATTCTGGGTTCGAGCCCAGATTCGGGCCGGGAGGTCCATGGGGCGACGTACAATTGGCCCAGCGTCGTCTGGGTTAGGGAGGGTTTGGCCGGTAGGGATATCCTTGTCTCATTGCGCGCTAGTGACTCCTGTGGCGGGCCGGG